>NC_142744.1:22989522-23282022 GCF_051943395.1 Hippocampus bargibanti | reverse complement strand
GTTTCTGCTCACCATTGGCAGAACGACAAAAATGTACAGTCATATAGCAGAAAGTGAAAAAGTATGTGATTGCAGTCTGCTGCGGAGGCCTGCTCACTCACTGACCCCCACTCCTGCAACTAACCCACAGCCACAGATGGAACATAAGGAAGCAGAAGAGGGGGAAGCACAGCTTGGTAAAATAGCCTTGTTGTTTTTCAACGCTCTTCCAGCCTCAGTTAGGTGTCCGTATTTTTCTGCATGTTTTGTCTCGTAATGCCCTGCTCACCACAAAGTAAACACACAGATTTACCAGCGATTTCTGTAAATAAATATTTAGCTGTCCATATTTTCTTGAAACCACGACCTTCAACGTCCTTTTTTTGGCATTTGCAGACATTTTAGGCTTATTGTTGCAATGAGTTGCTACCAATCACATGCACTCTGACTTGTTTTAATACCTGGGCATAAACGACGTACGCACACTGTCACAGGTTTTAAAATCAAAGCATTCTGGTTTTAGTCCATGCGTTATGTGCAATTTTGAAAGTACCGTAATTTCCGGACTATAAGCCGCGACTTTTGTCACAAGCTTTCAACCCTGCGGTTTATACAACGATGCGGCTAATGTAAGCATTTTTTCTAACGGCCGCCATGGGGCGCTCAAGCGTGAGACACGTCGAATATATGTGGCGAGGAAGACGCAAGTTAATGTAACAATGGTAACTACGCATGTGAATCGTGCATTTAAAGTGGCCCTCCCGGTTCAATGGGAGGCTTGGATAACCCGCGGCAAGAAACCGTTTACCAAAACTGGTCGTATGCAAAGTTGCTCTTTGCACAATTCTGCAATATTTCTTCCTTGTCTCAGTGACTTGGTATGTTTTTGTACCCAGACCTGTAGCGAGTGCTAACGTGGAGGTGCCTTGTCTCACTTGTACCTGCATGTTTTTTTTTGTGTTTTTTTACCAGTCCTGTTCGGACTACCGTAATGCATGTTGTGCCGCTGCCGCGAAACAGGCACTGTTTTGAAAGAAAAGTTAAAGTATATATATTTTGAAAACTTTTTCTGTGTACCGTCTTTCTTTATAAACATGCGGCTTATAGACAGGTGCGATTCATGTATGTACAAAATAGTTTGTCCTTTAAAAATGTACTGGGTGAGACTTATAATCAGGTGCCAGTCAGAGTGGGCTTGCGGGCCAAATACGGGCTGTGCTAAGGTCTAGTCAGGAGTGCTGTAGAGGAGGGTCCATCAGAAAGTCAGGCCTCAGATTGAAGAGGAGCAGTGTGATTTTCATTCCGGCCATGTGTGTTGCTTTGTTTAAGCGGGTTCGGTAAATGATAAAACTTCTGGATAGAGTTGAGTTACTTTATTAGGACTGCGGTCTTGGTCGGCGGGAGAAGGTAATTGACGTGTGCCTCTCGTAGACCCTCCTACGACTTACTCGCAGCAGCGCATGCTCCGTTTGATCTATACTCGCTATCACTAGTCAAACAAGCAAATACGATTTGCTCATATTCCATCTTCATTTCTTCATTTAATTCTTTACTTTTAACAAATGTAATTATGGCAACATACAGTATTTTTGTGCACAGTATTAATTACATACCTGTCAACCTCCACCGCTCCATGCCCATACAAACTGTCGTATTTTCCCGTACATTTAATGGTCTACACTTCCGGGTCGAGTGTACGCCGGCGCGCTTTTGGCTGCCGCTGTTCGCCCGCAAACATTTTGGCTTCTTTTTGGTTTTTACGATTCCTGTAACCACTGGAAATACTCGACAGTCACCAGAGGAACTTATGGTCGAATTCCAATCCGCTTTGGCTGTCGGATCGTCTCGTGATTCCGGTCGTCTATCCGGACCACGAACGAGAACACGGACGAGAACACGTACCATCTCCACCCACCTGTACCCGCTGTTGAGGGCTAACCTGTACGCTGCCTGTCTCTGGACGTTGCTGGTTGCTATCATGTCGCTCCTCCAACGACCCGTTGGACGGCTGCAGTATTCGGCGTCAGAGCTGCTTGAACTCCGCTCCTCCCGGTGGACGAGCGTGCCACAGACGATTTTCCGATTCCCGGAAATCGCTCGCCGCCCTTCCCGGAGGTATATCCACCGCGGATCACGTCAAGACTTTCACCTCGACGACTCCAAGGATATCACCTCCCTGTGGTCATCTTTCCGCCGGCCACGCAGAGGTTACAGCCGCTCCGTGCAACACCGTGTGTTGGCCGGCCTGGCTAGGTCGGCCAATGCCCCTCAAAATGACACCACCAGCGTCACCTTCGGCCTCCTGAACATCCGCTCGCTTACGGGTAAGGGTTGTCTTATCCAAGACATCCTTAGTGACCGTAAGCTGGACTTCTTCTGCTTGAATGAGAACTGGCAAACGGCGGGGGACTTTTCCGAGTTGAACGACACGACGCCAGCTGGGTTTGTTTACCTCTCAAAACCCCGCCTCTCGGGCCGCGGAGGCGGTCTCGCGATATTTTACCGCCAGATCTGGAAAGTCACTCAAGTACCAGTCCCGGAAACTCTCTCATTTGAATGCCTTGCGTGTCAAATTTCTGGTCCATCTCCCACAGTAATAGCCACTGTATATCGTCCCCCTAAACCACATCGTGGCTTTTTAAAAGACTTCTCAGCTGTCCTCACACACCTCTCCACTCTGTCACCAAATATTATTATCCTTGGGGACTTCAACATACGCATTGACAATTCCACCCATCCCCTCACCAAAGACTTTATTTCCTCATTGGCGAGTTTTGGCTTACACCAATTCTCTGATTTCCCCACGCATATAAAAGGGCATACCCTGGACTTAATATGCTGCTGTGGTTTTACCCCCGCCAACTGCACAGCAAAGGAACTTCCTGTAACGGACCATTTCCTCGTCTCATTTAACGTTCCCATCACACTCTCTCTCCCCAAGCCACCGCGCATCATCACTTATCGGAACATCCAACACATTGACACTGTCACCCTCACTGCAATGGCTGCCAACCTCAATCCGGACTACAACTCCCCCCCTGATGAACTTGTTTCCCAATACAACACGGACCTTGCAAACATGCTCAACACCCTTGCTCCTGTAAAATCCCGGTCAGTCCAATTCACTCGATCCGCCCCTTGGTTCACCGCCCAACTCCGCTCCACCAAGGCGAAAACTCGACAGCTGGAAAGACTTTACAGAAAGACCGGCCTCACCGCCCACCAGGACATGTACACAGCTCACCTCACCCACTACAAGGACTCCATCACACGCGCAAAATCAGAATGCTATTCTGGACTGATTGATGCTACCAGTGGGAATCCACGGACTCTGTTCATCATTCAACCCCCTATCCCCCCCCCCACACACACACACACTTTCACTCCTCAGGCACCTGCAACGCACTACTTCTGTTTTTCACTGAAAAGATCAACAAGATCCACCAGCACCTCGGCTCCTCTGTATCCCCCCCTCCCCCAACCTTCCTACTCCCTATCAACTGCTGTCGTCTTTTGAACTTCCTCATCCCTCCTTACTTTCTGACCTCATCACCAAGTCCAAGAATTCCACCTGTCAACTTGACCCCCTCCCTACTGTCCTCATCAAATCTTGTCTACCCGTTCTCCTCCCTTTTATTTCAGCTATTATTCACTCCTCATTGTCCACTGGAATTGTTCCTGTCCCTCTCAAAACCGCAGCTGTAACGCCAATCCTGAAAAAACTTGGTTCAGATCCCAATGATTTCAATAACCTACGTCCAATTTCGCATCTTCCATTTATCGCTTAAATTCTCGAAAAAACCGTCGCCTGTCAACTCCACTCTCACCTCACTCACAATAATCTCTACGAACAATTCCAGTCTGGTTTCCGTCCCCGCCACAGCACTGAATCAGCCCTCATAAAAATCACGAATGACCTTTTCATAGCAGCAGATACCGGCTCCCTCTCTATTCTCATCCTTCTTGATCTATCTGCGGCCTTTGACACCATTTCTCACCCCATCCTGCTCAACCGACTCTCCACACACACCCCACTCAGTTGGTTTCACTCCGACCTCACTGGCCGCTCACAGTTTATCCAAATTACCTCATTCACTTCACAGTCCTCCCCTGTGTCTTCTGGTGTGCCCCAAGCTTCTGTCCTGGGGCCCCTTCTCTTTATTATATACCTTCTTCCCCTTGGTGATATCTTCCGCAAATTTGGAATTCATTTTCACTGCTTCGCGGATGACACCCAGCTCTACCTCTCCAGTAAACCCGACGCCTCTCTTCCACCTGCATCCCTTACACTTTGCCTCTCAGAAATCAAATCCTGGTTTTCTCATAACTTTCTCAAATTAAACAGCGAAAAAACTGAACTTCTCCTTGTCGGTACAAAATCCACCCTTCACAAAGCAGCTTCTCTCTCACCATTGACAATCCCACCGTGTCCCCCGCCCTTCAGGTTAAGAGCCTGGGTGTCATCCTTGATAGCACACTATCTTTTCACTCCCACATAAATAACATAACCCGGTCTGCATATTTTCACCTCCGCAATATCAATCGTCTCCGTCCCTCTCTCACCCCTCACACCACTGCCATCCTCGTCCACAGTCTCGTCACCTCCCGTATCGATTATTGTAATTGACTTCTTTTCGGGGTCAATCAAAAATGTTTCCATAAACTCCAACTAGTCCAAAATTCCTCAGCCCGGATCATCACAAAAACCCCCTCATTTCACCTCATCACTCCTGTCCTCCAACAGCTCCACTGGCTCCCTGTTAAACTCCGTATTGAATTCAAGATACTTCTGTTTACATTTAAAGCCATCCATAACCTTGCCCCCCCCCCCCCCTATCTGTCTGACCTAATTCAAATCTCCGTTCCTTCTCGGGCCCTCAGATCCTCTTCCTCCCTCCACCTCTACATGCCCTCTGCCCGTCTCACAACGATGGGGTGCAGAGCTTTCAGCCGCTCCGCTCCTAAACTCTGGAACTCACTTCCACCCAACATCCGCAACATTGACTCCCTTCCTACTTTCAAATCTTACCTGAAAACCCATCTGTTTAAACTTGCTTTCATGGTCTAATTTATTATGCTGTTTTATTATTTATTGTTTTATGCATGATTTTACTGTTTTGTGTGTTGTCTTTGTTGTAAAGTGTCCTTGAGTGTTCAGAAAGGCGCGTGTAAATTAAATGTATTATTACTATTATTATTATTATTAAAATAATCTTACACCATATTTTTTTCAAACATGTTTATTTATGTAGTTTAACATGTTATATTGTACATGTGTTTCATTATATCATTCTGTACATATTCTTAATAAATGATGATCAATATGTTTTCGGGCATTGCGACTTCATGATTGTATCCAAAGAAAATTCAAAACTATGTTGTAATGTAGGCTTACTTCTCTGCTTTCGCTTTGTGATCGGAATGATGCAATGGGAAATCCCCAGGCGGCAGACGCATGCGCACATTAGCATCAAACCCTTCGCTTCGTTTGCAACGGAAAAAAAAAAAAAAAAACATACCGAGATAGAGGCTACCGCGGCAAACTCGTTTGACTTGATTGATTTTCCGTTTTGTGATAGTCGGCGTATACCGGATGGTACCCATAATTGACAAATTTGCCTTTTTCCGTAGATTTTCTTGTACGTCGTACACGTCTTAAAATGTATAATAAACATACTTTTTACGGCAAAAACGTACAGGTTGACAGGTACGTAATTAGCTAATTTAAAGTTGAATAAAGTCTTTCCAAATTTTCCAACAATAAACAAAACATTCACATGAAGCATTCACATGTTACATGGTTTCAATCAGTCTCTTTCCTTGAGGATTTTCGGATAATCCTGGAATTAGAGGTGTCACAATGGATGGACTCTGAGCTCTGTTTCAACAATCTCCGTTCGTTGACTTGCTGTGACTGTTTTTTTTAGAAGATCTCGGCAGTTTCTCCTTAAAACAGCACCTTCCTCTGTCTGAACGTTGTATGACTTTGGTTGGACCTGACACAGAACAGTCCCTTTCTGTGACCATGTGCCTGTTTTGTCTTTGTACCTTACTTGGTCACCGGTGTGTAGTTCAGGTAGGTTCTGTGTTCCTCTGTCATGGTAGAACTTCTGTTTTTGTTTCTGCTGTTTTTTGAACTTCCTCACTTTGTCCTCTCCCTTTGTTTTTAGCAGGTTTTCCGGAATGGGTAAGTTAGATCTCAGCATGCGAGCATCCGAGGACATACCACACTCGAGCGGTGTTGTGCGATACACCAGCAAGCTCCGGTAGAAATCCTTCCTCATACATCAGCCGTTTCATAGTCTTGAAAGAACTTTCCACCAGCCATTGGATTGTGGAAAATGTGGACTTGAGGTGTTTTAATTCCCACTCCTTCGTAAATTTTCTGAACTCCTCATTGGCGAATTTTGGACCGTTATGAGAAAATACTTGGTTTGCAATCCCGTTTCCAGCAAATATGGCCTTTCCAGCACGTTATCACTGCTTCTGCTGTTGTCGCATGCAGTAGGTCAGCACCCACCTTCTGGTATTGTCTGTCTGGTGCTTGGTGTGTGTAGTTGTTCTGCCGGTTGATTTCATTGATATTTGAGGCAAATTGTACATGTCGACACTTGATTTGTGTCAGCAGTTTCGGTAAATCAGAATCAGAATCATCTTTATTGCCAAGTATGTAGAACACACAAGGAATTTGTTTTGGGTTTTCCGGAATGGGTAAGTTAGATATCAGCATGCATCCCATGAGTATCTGGGCCGAGGACATACCACACTCGAGCGGTGTTGTAAATGATACAACTTCTGGATAGAATAGAGGTTCTTTATTAGGACTGCCGTCTTGGTCGGAGGGAAAAGGCAATTGATGTGTGTCTCTCGCAGACTATCCTACGACTGACTCGCTGCAGCGCATGCTACGTTTGGCCTATCGCCAGGCATCGCTAGTCGAACAAGCAAATACGATTTTCTCATATCATTACACCATGGAACAGTGGACTACACCCTTAGCAGGGTCCTCGAGGTTACGTAAGAACTCGCCCAACAAGTCGACATGTGCTTTGGGAGTTCTGCGGGAGATGCATTGAGAGAATGGGGTTCCGAATCCCCTGATTGGTCCCTATACAGCCAATGTTAGAGTTTTGTTTGCGTCAGTAAGACAGAATCGTTTACAGTGAGGGTTGGACTCCGCCAAAGCCGCCCTTTCGCACTGATGCTGTTTATGGACAGAATTTCTAGGCTCAGGGGTCCGTTTCTAGGTTTAGGCGTTCGTTCTGGAGCACTCATAGCATCTTTGCTTTTTGCAGACCATGTGGTACTGTTGCCTCCTTCAAGCATGGCTCACCGGCTCTCTGTGTGAGTCGGTTGGGAATAAATTAGCACCTCCAAATCTGAAACAATGTTTCTCACATCAGAAACAATGTTTCTCACAGTCAGAAAAGGGTGAAGTACCCTCTCCGGGTCGAGGACGAGATCTTGCCCCAAGTAGAGGACTTTAAGTATCTTGGAGTCTTATTCACGGATGTGGCAGAAGGGAGCGGGAGATCGCTAGGCAGATCGGTGCAGCGTCTGCTGTGATGCAGACTTTGAAGAAGCTGAGCCAAAGGATGAAGCTCTCAATTTACCAGTTGATCTATGTCCCAACCCTCATCTATAGTCGCAAGTTATGCGTCATGACCAAAAGTACAAGATTCACTATGTAAGCGGCTGCATGGCGTCCAGGCTCTCCCTTAGAGGTAATATGAGAAGCTGGTCATCCGGGGGGCTCAGAGTCGAGCTGCTTCTCCTGCACATCAATAGAAGCCAGATGAGTTGGCTCGGGCATCTGATTAGAATGCCTTTTGGACGCCTTCCTGGTGAGGCGTCTCATTAACAGGAGACCCCAGGGAACTAGCCAGGGCATGCTGGAGAGACTATGTCACCCAGCTGGTGACACGCCCCGGGATCTGCCATAAAGAGCTGGAAGAAGTTGCTGGGGAGAGGGATGTCTGGGCTTCTCTACTAAGGGTGCTTCCCGAGACCCGGAAAATGGATGGATGAATGAATGGATGGATGATCATTAAACAAACTACAGTAAATGCTGCAAACCAACTTATTTTGCTGCCGCTTCTGGTGTGCTCGCTTCGGTCAGAGAGAGGCAGTATATACTCTGCAGTTGGGCAGACACAAAAGGAATTTAAAAAAATACTCTGTAAGAGTCTGTTATTTTATTTTTTATGGGGAATATGTGCATGAGTGTTGCCATATTATATGTCTTAAAGGACAACCGACGTCACTTTTTAGTTTTTTAACTGACACCAGAAAAAAACATTTTATAGCATCTAAAATACCCAAAACACGCAGTATGATATTTTTAGTCAAATGCAAAACACCAATAAAAATGACTTAAAGTGTCCAAAATCTGCAAAAAAAGGGAGTTGCGAATTGGGCATTTTCAGAAAGTCCCGCCCCCAGTTCGTGACGTCACGCCAAGACATCTTGCATTGCTTGTGAATCAAAACAATGGCTTCAGATTCGGAGTATATGCTTTCTTGTTACACATCCAGTTATGAATATGATTCAAATAGTTCTGAAGAGGAAAGCATACATGTTTGCAATCGATTAAAGAATTATATGTGCCATTTTGAGGCAACATTGGGGGAAAATCTCTCACCCAAAAAAAAGAGGCACAAAATGGCGACCTCCAGTGGCCACCTCCGCTTCCACAGGCTGATAAATTCCTTATATGGAGCTTGGATGCCCTCTTCTGGCGGCTTCTGGGTGTAACACGGTTTTCAGACCAAACATGTACAGCAAAATACATTGACGTGATGGAAGGACTGCGACAATGTGTCTTTTTCGGTCAGGGGGCGGTCCTTTCGTGACATCACGTACGGACTCGTCACCAACTCAAAAACAAGACTTCCTGAATATTCAGAGCGAGTCTTAAAACGTAAAATATAGCTATATGCGGTGGAATCTTATTAAAATACGCTCAGTAGAAGTCATTTGAAGCCATTTTACAAATTATGGACACAACTTGTCCGGAGACGTCGGTTGTCCTTTAAAGTGTTTCGCCACTTTTTGTGTCCACCGTTTGTGTCCAAGAAACCTTTTCATCGATGGACCACTCCTGTACGACTGAGAGCTTACACAGATGTAAGCTCACAACCTGTTTCATTCAGGTCTATGTAAGAAAATGGCAACATTTCCAAAAAGTAGTGAAACACCAGAAATGTGCACTCATAACTTTAGATTTGGTTAATTATGATTAACTGATCGAGTGCATTTTAGGACATCCTGAAAATTCACCCGCAAGTCGAATGTCTCTAAATTTTTGTGACTATTATAGTCAGACATTTCCAGGAAAAACTGGTCGTTAAAAATGAGATCCTTTTTGAGGCAACAAAATCTAAAACAATTCTCCAATTTCATACTTGGCTTTCTGCTCCACTTCCTTATCCTGTGTTGGTTTTTCTTCCACATTCAGCTTGGAGTCCGACTGAGCCAAGCTGACCCACGACGCCTTGAATGTCTTGGGCCGAGTGATGGGAGGAGTGGCTTCCCTCTCATCCAAATTGTCAAAACTCACTTCCTGCACAGCCTTCTGCTTCCTGAACGATTCCCGGCGCTCAGACAGAGCCAGCTTCTTCATCACCACCAGCTCGGAGGAGTGGTGGTTACTAGAGTGTTGTTGTGGCAAGGCAGAAGAGCGTTGGTAGTCGTTGCTTCCTCCACTAATGTCCTGGCGGCTTCTTTGGGCCCCGAGATACAGCCCCTGGCGGCCATGTTCACCCCTGCAGATGAACCCGGTAGTGGTGTCTTCCTCTACGTCTTCGCCCTCAGACAGCGGCACCTCCATAGTATGACGGCAGGAGCTGTTGGCTTTCCTCTCACGATACCCACCTGTTGCTTTATCACCAGTGAGCTTCTCGGCTGATTGGACTCTCTTGAGGAGAGGTGAGCGCGGCGGCTCAGTACTGCGAGGATGCATGGCGTGGCGGGCAACAGTGGGAGGGGACAGTGTTTTACTGTGATAACACTGTAAAGACTTTGCGTGGCTGGGAAGGCAGGAGTGGGAGCACTGAAGAGACAGAGGTTGGGGAGGTGGGATGCAGGCCAGCGGGGAGGGTGGGATACTGCTTGTCGACTTGCAGCGACCAGCCTTTGTGTAGCGGGCCAGGACACAAAGGGAGCTGGGACGAGCCTGAGGTACAGGTGAGTTCGGGGAGCTGGAGCAGGGTGAGGAACTTGAATCTGCATGATGAGAAAATTATTGGCAAATAAATAAGATTAACTTTTCATTGTATGATATAAATTCTATGGTTGAATTCAGTTCAACAGATGCATGGATGACATACACACAGGCAATGAAAACTATGAATTGGTTTTGTTAATTCATACACTAAAATTCCAAGTGTTCTATCAGTTTCTCCTTTTGAAATGTTATTTTGGGGGGGTGCAACAAATTAGATACTGGGAACCTCAAATGGGTATGTTTCTGTCGACATGCTCGAATATCGAAGGTTGTGTGTCCTCATTTGCTGTTATACATTCACACTAACATATGGAAAACTGCACTGATCTTATTTCCTAGTCATAGTGTTCACCTTTAACACATGTGAAAAGGGGTGACTTTTTGAAGTCAAATTTATACTTATGTTGCAATATATCTAAATGCATTTCTTGATTCTGCACTATGTACAGTCTTGTTTATAGAACAGTTTTTGCACATCTACATTTGCACAGTATACAGTTGACATTTTTATTTTGTTATGCTTAGAATATCTTGTTTTGTATCCTTTCACTCCCACCCCAACCCCATCCCTCTACAATTGCTGCTGTGGACTGCAAATTTCCCCATTGCGGGACGAATAAAGGGATTCTGATTCTGATTCTGATTCTGATACTTGCTCATTGATCTAGACCAGAGGTCAATCTCATTTTTGTCACAGGCTGCTTTTCGGATTGCATCTTCCCTTGAGAGACGTAATTTAATATGTAATATAATATCACGGAAACAATGTTGGCTCCTCACGAAATTTCAATCATTGAAATTAATTACAATTATTATTAACTTTATTATTAACTATACAATTATTATTAACTATCGACATTATTGATGCTAAGCGGAAATTGGACAACCTGATACTAATTTTACAGTGGATTAGATTCGTTGATGCGTATGATTTGCTTGCGGGCACGTGAAATTATGTAGTGGGCCAGAACTGGCCCAGAGACTTTGAGTTGGACACTTATGATCTAGGCGGCCTAGTTTTAAATAGAAAATAAGCAGACACCATGTGTTCTTTTCGCATTTGCCAATCAGTTACTGTTGCTGCACTGGACTTGATTTTGTTATTGTCTATTCATTTCTTTGATGTTAGTTTTCAACACTGGATGTTCGATTCATTTTGCTTCGGTGTTGTGTTCCTGGGTTGATGTTGCCAAACTGAACTTTATTTTTTTCTTTTTAGTGTATTTAATTTTTGCTTCAGAATGCTGGAATGGTGCACAAATTTGGATTACTGTGTATTAAAAAAAAAAAAAGGAAGAAAAAAACTCCACATACGCCGATGCGTATGTGGAACTGTCGCGGCTTGGAATTGAAGCGGAATTATGGAGATTTGAGACAATCTCTTTTCGTCAATGGATGCTAAAGCTTCGTGTTTGCCTTTCAAAAATTAGCTTGTAGTAGATGTGAACATTCCACCCTGAGATCCTTGATCCACGGCTGAAAATAATGCTTTGATCCTCTGCTCTTTCATCTTGAACTGCTTCATGCCACGAAGAGGATACAGCAAGTTCCGAAGAATAAATGACTCTCTGTGTCTTTGTGTTGTCATATTCTTTGTTTTTTTTTTCCCCAAGATGGCGGCACGTGAACACGCACCGGCTCCTCTCTCTTCCGGCAAATTGCCATTTTTCTATTTATTATATTTGTCAAAGTCATAAGTGTCTTGCAAGCTGGGTCCGAGAAGACAGTAACTTCATCTGTGCCGTATGTCATGCATATTAGCATATTTGACAATAAAGGTGACTTTGCGGGATGTTCAGGTGCGTATCCATGTGTGTTAGTTTTCATTTTGTTTGCTATGTGAATTCCTCCTGTAATAATTGGGGAAGTTTGCAATCTACAGCAGCAAAATTGAAACAGGGGTGGGGGGAGGCGTCAAAAAGAAAAACTAAGTATTGCATGCACAAAAATGTTTTAAAAGAGAACTGTACAACAGGACAAAAATATTTCTGAAACAAACTGTACACCGTGCAAAAGTATAAAGTGTCTGAAACTCATGACAAAAAGTTAGTGGACACCCGGGCAGACAACTCTGAAAAGTTGCCTGCCCCATTTTTCACAACTTAAAACACAAAAAGATGTGTAACCGCAAAAAAAAAAAAAAAAAAAAAAAACATTGTTGCAAAGTATAAAGGATTTTTTTAAATTAATAAAGTACCTACCCAAATGCACCCTTGCCTAATTTATGGTTTATATCCCTTGCTGAAGATTGTCCTCCAGTTGTCGTTTGCCGTCATGGTGCACAAAGCACTGTCTGCGTTGTGTTGTCTCTCAAAGCTACGTGCCCTCATCTTTCTGAGCGGCTTTCAAAACTCTCAAGTACACTTTTCAGTCAGGGTGTAGTCCGAAGCAGGCTTCTGATTGGCTGCCGGTGCAGACTATGTAAATTGACAAATGAACGTTCGTTGAGGGGGACAGGTACTTGTAGGAGGTCACCCTCTCTATATCCGTACCCTTAACGTTCATCGAAGGCAGGTGAGGACAGTTTCCTGCAGACATTCACAGCCAACTCCTTAGTTTTCCCGGAATTGATCTACCGCACACATCTGGTCAAACCGGTGAAAAAAATGGCTTAGTTCATCTGCCCAGTTCGTGTCCTTCTCATTCAATGTCACTGGACCTTTGTGCCCAAGATTGTTTTCAGGTCCCTCCAGACACCAGTGACATTGCTGGCCTGTAGCTGCTCCTCCATTTTCATCCTGTAGGCCAGGGGTGTAAAACTCATTTACCATCGCGGGCCACATATGGCCTCGGTAGATGTCAAGTGGGCCGGACCATTAAAATGATACCATACATGCCACAAATAAGCAAAATATCATGTCTGTCATTAGTTTTGGTGTAAAGAAGTACACGAACATTAGGAAAATGATGACATTTAATGAGCATTTCGTTTCATGAACAAATGTGCAATTTACTTTTATCATTCACATATATGCATTGCAACTATTCCGAATGATTCTACAACGGCACAAAACTTTAACAATAAATTGGTATCTAAAAATATAATAATGCACTTTAAGATTAAATGATATTTATAAAGAAAGGAATTTTTTTGGAAGTTTTCAGGAAGTTTCTGATATTTGTCATCTTTTGGCCTGTACAAGTGCATCACTTTCTCGGTCAGGGGTGTTCCAGACGTGACGTCATGTCAGGCCTCGCCATCAACTCGAAAACAAGACTTCCTGAATATTCAGCCCGAGTCTTAAAAGGTAAAATCTAGCGATATGCCGTGGAATCTTTGTAAAATACGCTCAGTAGAAGTCACTTGAAATGATTTAACAAATTATGGACACAACTTGTCCGGAGGCGTCGGTTGTCCTTTAAGTGCTTGTTCGTGAGCTTTGAACTCATCTTAGTTTTATTGATATTCATTACTGAGAAGATTTTTTTTCACAAAGGTAGGTTGTTACAAACATGCACACAACTTTAGCAGCCGGGGCTGTTAATTTGGGGTACCCTGGTACCCCAAAATTTTTCCAGACCCACGGAGGCAAATTTGCTCTTCAAATCTGCATCACATTGCAAATCAATTATTTCTAGCTGTATTTTGACCGCTAGATCAGAAGCTTTAACTGTGAAATGTGAGCGAAAAACTGAAAATTCTGTCTCAAGTTCATCAAATACCCAGAAAGGTTTCTCAAACTCCCACAGTAATCCTGCAATCTTGTCTTTGTACCGCCTCACCTCCGCATCAGGTCTGGTCACACACACATCTCTCGGACAAAAAAATGACCGCGGTTGAAAAAAAAACACTGCTGTTTTCTTGTATGTTGATGGAAACAGCACCACTCTGCCCCTTAGTGGACAATCCTTGAATTGCACCTCATTAAACATGAATTCCATGTCGTCTGTGCATTTTTTCCACTTAAAATCCTGCGGGCCTGATTAAACCTCTTTGAGGACCGGTTCCGGCCCACGGGCTGTATGTTTGACACCCCTGCTGTAGGCCATTTTTTTTGTCTCTCTGATCTTTGGATCTGCGCAGCCTTCAGCTCCTCTCTATTTCTTGACACAAAAGCCTTGTTTTTCATGGTTTGTTGGAGAAACACAGCAGAGGCCTGGTGGGTACAGTGTTTCTCTCACAAAAGTTAATGTAAGCCGTGATGGGGCCAGTGAGTGAATCAATGTCTTTCCTAAGAACATCACCGAAGAGCTCCCACCTGGTTGTCTCAAAGCATTCCCGCAGAGACTCTTCAGCCTCCTCACAGATGGTTGCCTGTGCACCAGGGGTCTGTACACAGGTCGGAAATACACAATATTGTTATCCGTTCTTCCAAGAGGTGCGAGGTAGGAGGGTGTCCAGTTTTTGCCTCCTTAGCATTGGCAAAAAAAAACATTAAGGTGGTTTTAACTATTTCCACCACTAGCGGGCACTGTACTGCATTGCAACACAATTACTGGGGACACAACAGCCTGCATATCATTCCACTGAGCCAACATTGTCTTGATGCTCTCACTTGATGCTGCAGGCATCTCCTCCATCCGTTGCTAGCTTTAAAATCATCAATAAACGGCGAACTTCCAGGTTGCCGCATGACGATAGAGTGAATTTGCTGTGCTTTCTCGAATATAATTGCTTTATTCACGCTGTCGCCGGCTAGCTGCTTTTCGTTAATCCAAATTAAAAGAAGTTTTTCAACCTCTTCTATTACCCAAGACCATTGCTTTGACAACACAGAAACACCTATAGCAACACACGCACCTTTAATAGCTTCTTTGTTCCGAAGGATGCTAGCAATGGTGGACTTAGCACTGGGCCGTTGAGTCAAATTATAGTCTCCTCGACTGTAATTTTGTTTTGTGTCTTTTTCGGCTGAACATGAGCCTGTGGCGGGGTCTTTTTTGGTCCCATAACAGCAAAAGTATCCGTGATAAATCCTTGAAGATGAACGACGTGTGCAAACAGAGAAAGGGGGTGTGGTAAGGTAGGCCGGTTGTGGCGCTGTTTGGTCGTGTGGTTTGGTGTTCTTCCGCCGAAAATTACTCCGCCAACCGTGGTGGGGCGGCACTCCATGTGTATCCCGAAAAGTAGTCCATATGCCAAGGTTTAATTTTCATAAATTTAACGTTTGTAAACCGAAAACTTCGTAAGGCAAGGTGTTCGTAAATCGAGGTCCCACTGTACTGACACTCGTGCTCAGTGCGGTCACGCGAAAGCGCGTGCACACGTGCGTTCACGTGCATCACCTGACCACACAGCCTCACTGTCCATTGCAAAACTTCTTGACCAATCCAAAACTCGATTTTCAAAAAGTATCATCCGACTTTCAAAAAAAACATCCAGCCAGCCTTGCTTGGTTCATGCGCACGTGCCACACAGTGGTGGCAGCAACTTTGGAGCCACCACTTTGTGGCTGTGCCACAAAACAGCCACAAAGTGGTGGCAGCAATGAGTAATGTCCATCTGATTTGTGTGGCCGTGTTTTTTAGAAACGTTCAACTATTCATTCAAACATGCAAAAAATGGCGGAAAAGTACAACTTTGATGTCTTTAATCAGTACTGTTCCGTGTGATGCGCACACATTTTGGCTTTTTTACTAATGGTAGCTAAAATGAAAAACGATATAAGATATGCCAACTGGAATGTTCAAAAATATCCAGCGAGGTGGCATTTTGAACTATGACCCCGCTTGACTTCCTGTGCAAAATGTCAGCTTTGTGTTGCTATTTTCACTGTTTGGGCTGTGATGTAAAACTGTTCAAAAAATGATCAAATGTGATATAAAGAGTTTGATGCTTGTCTTTATTTGTAAGTAGGTTCGTTGTCAGATCTCCCAGGCAGGTGACGCGCAGAGCTTGATCGTGGCGTGGAGTCGAGCAAGTCGTGCCGTGATGTCCGTTCGATGCCCGGCATGAGCTGGGCGTGCCTGTGCGGGTCTTTGCAAGTCTCTTTGAGTCTGTGAGTCCGAGATGAGTCTGACCCCGTGGTTCGCCCAATCTCTCTGTCCCGCGACAGCTCCTTATATACCATTTTCAAGCGTGTGCTATGCGTCAGGGTGAGACGCACATCAAGGAGATCAAGGAATTGAAAGACATGAGAGTGCTGAAAGGCGCACTTCAAAATCATACACACATGTGACGCCACAGGGCTCCCCTCCTAGATCTGAAGTCGGTGAAAGCGATGAAGGAAAAAGAAATAAAAACAAAAGTCATTCTGCGACATGGTGAGGCCAGGCAAGATGACGGTCACCGGGCATGGCAGGCGTCGGTGGGGTGGTTGCCGAGGAAGTTTCGTGGTGCCTGAAGTCGTTGTACGGGAGCACGGCAAAGAGTGCTCTACGACTGCCAGTTTGAGTCGATCGATGAGTGATTGTGAGGACGAAGAAGCGTGGGGTTGGTCATGCTGCCGGGCACGGACAGGCCGGTCATCGGCGACGGTGGCGTTGATCACGCTGCCCTGGCGATTTGCAGGACGCTGAGGAAGTACGCTGACGTCGGCGGCCGTGTCGGCCATGAAGCGTCTTCCCGAAGTCCAATCGTGGACATATACGATGCAGCTCGTTGCAGAGTCGCCAGGCGAATTGGACGGTGTTGGCCATCAGGGTGCGGCAGGTTTCACGGTGGGGTCGGGGCGCCCACGGGTGGTGGCGGCCCATCGGGAGCTCGGCTCGAGGGGTCTTGCTGTGAAGATGCCGGGCTGGGAAATCTGGGTGTTTCCATTTGGAGAGTTGATTGGGCTGAGGAGGAGGGAAAAAAATGCTCCTGGCTGGCTCGCCAATAAAGAGTTTGATGTTTCTCTTTATTTGTAAGTAGGTTCGTTGTCAGATCTCCCAGGCAGGTGACGCGCAGAGCTTGATCGTAGCGTGGAGTCGAGCAAGTCGTGCCGTGAAACTCCGTGCGATGCTGAGCAGGTCTCTGCGAGCGGTGTGTCTGTCTGGGTCTGCGCCCGACATGAGTCTGATTCTCTCTGTCCCACGACAGCTGCTTTTATACCATTTTCAAGCGTGTGACATGGAGATGAAGGAATTGAAAGACATTAAAGCGGCGGTGCGCACCGGTGACGCCACAGATACAATACTGGACGAGGGTTAAATAGTGTTCTAGCAACCTGATACGTACAGTATTTTGCATGTGGGTCTCATTAAAGCATTTCAAATTAAAGCATTTCAACTCACCCCCAGAGTGCTCAGAAGCGGGTGAGTGGCAGGGAGAGAGAGACTGAGTGGGGGAGCCAGAGAGGCTGTCGCTAGATGACTGGTGGAATCCGGAAGAGAAGCTACGACTGCTTTGCATAGGTGCAGGGGGTTTATGTTTGGACAGCTTCTTGAAGATGTTATGCCATCGGCTGCAGAATGAAACAGTAAAGGTCAATGATATATCATTCTTAATTTTGTTTTTTTAATCAGTGAGACGTCAAAATGACACTGTCGTAAAGTGAAATGAAGTACAACCTGTCCAGCCCATCTCTCCTCCTGCATTTCTTGCTCTGTCGAGCCATCTTTGCCTTGTAACTCGTCTTTCTAGCAGGGCCCACTTTGATGGATGTGTTTTCCAAAGCAGTGGTTTGGAGGGTCACTCGGTTGCCACTCTATTGCAAATATCAATACGTACGTTGCAATATCTTTTAACTCATTCACTGCCAGACAATGTGCAAATATGTGTCCACTCCAGTGCCAGGGTTTTTGCAGGACCCACAAAATATATTGAGTTTTTGGACTACATAAGCATCAAATGCAGCGTAAAAAACCTGAGACTCTCTTCTTTCATCAGAAAAAAAGTTTAGGTTGAGATTATTTGGTTCCAGAGGTATCCGCAGTAAAAGTGAGGGGCGGCTGTACAAAAGGCGAGTGCTGCACCCTCGTGCAGCACTCGCATTGCCAGAGGTCTGACCGGAGCTTGAACGCAAGAAAAACAAAAACCCGAATACAGTCGGCAATGGCAGTAAACGAGCTAATATGAGGCTAAAAAGGAAACTACGCCAAAGTGTAAAACTCAGGCGCGCGGGCCAATTTTGGCTCGCACTACAATTATATTTGGCCAATGAGATGATTTCAAATATATATTACATCTGGCCCACCGGCCCAAGATACAGCGCAAATACCACTAAAGTTGCCTACACATTGAAGGAGTCAAGCGCTGGTTGGCGTCAGTGCAGCCATTCATTGTGTATGTGCGACGTCAGCGACAGAGCGCAAGTCTGCGCTGAGGAGAGCAGCCGTTGCCTGGGGTGGTAGTTGTCGATGTGGAGCAGGAAGGGAAATGGAGCAGGCTCCATGTGTGGCAATCGTCCTGCAATTGCAGCAACATTTTTCCTATAGAGTGCCGGAACTGTCTGTTTTGATTGCCGAAAATACCGCGACATTGGCAATACTCGAGACTCCAACTGTCTGCATTTATGCAAGAAGATTTGCCGACTTTGAAGCCCAAAAATGTAGATTTGAAGCGATTTTACAAATTATGGACACAACCTGTCCGGGGCGTCGGTTGTCCTTTAAAGATAATAATAGTTGATATATAGTTGTCTACTGTATCTTAAAAATAATAAAAACAAACATATTCATAAAACACATTGGTCTGGCCCTCGACAATGTGTTTTTTTTTTTTTTGTTTTTTTTTTGGCCCGCTGTGAATTTGAGTGTGATACCCCTGGTCTATACCGTAATACAATTAATCAACGTGAGTTTCATCCCATACCTTCAGCAGAAGCTCTACTACCTCAGTGTGGACAAGACCCTCTACAGACTCCCCATTGATTTGACTAATAAGGTCTCCGGCTCGCAAACCGGCCTCGTGCGCCGGGCTGCCTTCCTCCACACACTGAACACACACAGACAAGTTCATATCAAAACTTGTGGGGAAAAGCCATCTTTTCTACGCTGCCATAATCAAACAATAATTGAGACATTTATTGAATAATAAACCCAAAGACACACATACAAAAACATAATTGAGTCGAGTTTGACTTCAGTATTAATTATACTAACATGTTTCGACCGCAGCGCCTGTGTGACAGACACATACATACCCAGATCATGTGGTGAACTGTGTAGACATCGCCATCCCCCATGTAGACTCTGATCGCTCGTAAAGCAAAGCCAAATCTCTTCCCAGAGCTGTGAATAACCACTGGAGGCCTGAGGCAGTTGATGTTGATGGAAAAATCCCGGCTGGGAGATGCATCTCTGGACAAAGGGTTGGACGAGAATGATCGAGTGGACTTTGGACGGGAAGGAGGAACCGCTGAGTCATCTGAATAGGAAACACATTTGGAAAGTTCATTCATGCTGCTCTTGATGGATAGATGCCCATGGGCTATCTGTGGATGAAAGTTTATAGAATATTAATAATTAATATCACATTTCATCAATCAGCGCCTTTCAAAACTCTCAAGGTCAAATTTAGTCACAGGAGCCGTTTTCCTGTGGGTGAGCAGCGGCAGCCACATGTGCCAGCGTTCACTCTCCACGGAATAACTAAAATAGATAGATCAAGTTAGTTAGCTAGCTCAGAGATAACTAATGGATAGCTAGCAAGCTAGTGTTAGAACTAGTTCTATACACATCCTAAAACATCCAATGTTATTTCATGTCTATTTATTCTTATCAGTTACTTAATCCATATATGTATGTAGTTTAGTTATTTGTATATGTTAGTTAGTATACATGTACTCAGCTCAGTTAAAACCTTAAGCTATCCTGTTTCAGTCTAATAATAAATATTCATAATTGTATCTAGCAGATGATAGGTCCTTTCCAAAGTGACATCAGTCCTGTTGTCTATATCTGCTTGGGACGGCTCTGCCAACCACTCTTGCTCCTGCTTTTTTTGCTCTACCCTCTTCCCTGAAGAACATTCTTTCTAGCTGCCTGATAAATAAAGATTCTTTTTTTGTGTATCACCTTGCTTCCTGCCGATTGAATATTTAGACTACACAAATGAAGAACTGAACCAGAAGAAAAGAACAAGATTTAACCCAACAGCTAGCTTATAGATAGCAAATATATAGCTACCTATCTAGCTAATAGATAGCAAGCTAGATAGCCAGCTATATCGCTAGCTAGATAGCCAGCTAGATAGCTCAAGTGAGTAACATAATGTCAAAAAACCAAGAAGGTACACTTTCTGCTCGACATTCATTTCAGCCCTCATTTTAGAACAAATTTCCCATAATAAATAGAACTTCTTTTCCTTTTCCTTTCGTCTTTTCCGTTCAGGGGGCGCCACAGTGAATCTGTGTCCTCCATCTAACTACTTATGTTAACTGTTCTTTTGATGGTGACGCAGGCACCCGCCGCGGCTCCTCTCTCTTTTGAGGAAAGAAATTTCATCTGTGCTGGAGGTTGCAAATTTGACAATGAAGTTGACATGAATATGAATGAAGAGAAAAAAAGGTGTAAGAAAACAATACGTTCTCTGCATCTCCATTACTCTCAACATGGCAATCTGATTACGTACATATTACGTTTGTGGAATGTGAGTGAATTTACCAATATCTTGGTGGGTTGCATTTGCCCCTTTTTGTCAAATGAGATTTGCATAAGTGTTGTTCAGGGCTCAGGTAGTCATGGGTGACCTGTTTTCTCAGGCTGAGCCATTGCTGGTTGTGACTTGAGCCCTGAGAGAAATGCACGGTGATATTCAGATTTCAGCAAATGGCAAAATGAGATCGGAAAAAAAAGATAAGAGTGGATTTTATAATAATATTGTTGGGCTAATTCGCCATACAAACATCGCTCTGTAACCTTTGTTTACATTTTGAACTTCCTGATACACCATATCCTGCCTTCCCTTACATGATGTCGCATTTACATGACGTCACATCCTTTCGCGTCACACACTGCGCACCGTATAAAATGCTCTCCCTTCTAGTTCTCTCTCTCTCTATGGCCATGCTCTCTCCTTAAGCCCACACCGCGATGCCTCCGCTCTCTCCAAGATTAAACCAACTTTCTGTTCTACACCTGGCTCCCTGATGATTTAACCATCCTCTTCCATCACACCCGTCGAAGCAATGAACCAAGGGCGAACGATCAAAATAATCCAACATTTAAATATAATCATAATACATTTCATTTATAAGCGCCTTTCAAAACTCTCAAGGACACTTTACAGTCACCGGATAAGTTTTTCTGCGAGTGAGCAGCGGCAGCCAGACGCATCGGCGTTCACTCAACCTGCAAGTAACGCACACATACATCACGTGGCTTTAACCAAAGACTGGGGGCGGGTAATAGAGGACTAAAACAAACCAGTTGCCATTTTCTTTTAGGAGAACGGGCTATTTCGCGAACGACACATCATTCATTGTGGCGCTCTGTGTGTATCCCGAATTTTGCCAAGATTAAATTCTCGTGAATTTAACATTCGTAAACCAAAAAGTTCGTTAGCCAAGGCGTTCCTAAGCCGAGGTATCAATGTACTTTATTTTTTTGTCTCATTGATTTTACTCATGGCTCTGACTCAACATGGCATGTTGAGTCAAGGTCGTATGTATGCCGTGCGTGTGTGTGTGTGTGTGTGTGTGTGCGTGCGTGTGTGTGTGTGTGTGTGTGTGTGTGTGTGTGTGTGTGTGTGTGTGTGTGTGTGTGTGTGTGTGTGTTAATGGGACGATCGTGGGAAGATCTTCTTCTTCTTCTTTTCCTTTCGGCTTTTCCCTTCAAGGGGTCGCCACAGCAAATCAGTGTCCTCCATCTTCAGAGGTATGATACGCATGTTTGTTGTGGCCAAGCTTTTACGTCGGATGCCCTTCCTGACACAACCCTCTGTATTTATCCGGGCTTGGGACCGGTACAAGAAGACATATGTCCCTTTGGGTTGAGGGAAAAGTAGATCTTAGGTAAATAAGGTTTGGGCAGCCCTCCTGTAGACAGACAAGAATTTAAACTCCCGTCTATAAAGTGTGCATTCGCAGCACCTACAAGAAATATGTATTTGGTTGTGTTGGTTGTTGCCTGAGTGCGTCCAGTGCTGTATACTGTACAATGCTCAGCAACTGGCTGGAGATATAAAAGCATAATATCATAAAGCATAAAAGCAAATATCCAACTTCTGCACTGTGAACATTGTATTATTTTATGACATAAGGCATTCTTCACATTTTAGAGAGATGGTAATTTTGTGTGCACCTGGGGTAATAAAGAGTGTGAGTCCAGAGACTGAGGCGGACTTAGGGAATTTTCCAGCTGGTGGCCTCAGTTTTTCAAGGGTGTCCAGTTGGTGGGCAATGCGTCGGGACCTGCCTCTGCGGAATGACGGCTTAGTGCCTGCGCTGTTGCTACGGAGGCGAATTTGCCGCAGATTGGAGACCATACCGTCTAGAACACAAAGAAGAAAAAGAGGATGGCATCGGGTCCTTCAGGAGTTGGGGAAAAAAAACAGAACACCTATGTTTTTCCAGGCTTACCCTCCTCCTCAGCACATATGGCAAAGTTAGGCATTGTGTCAAGGCTCTCAGTGCTGTTTAATACCAGGGGGCTAGAAGTGTGCTTTGCCTGGGAGCAACGAGGACGCAAACTGCAAGAGAAATGCACACATTTATTTTAACCCAGATTAAAATAGGACTTTATTGGTGTATTGATAAAATAATACTATGAAGGACTAACACAAATAACGGGTGGAAACAGAAAAAAAAAACAGTTCGCACAGTTGAAAATTTATTTTCAGGATTTTGAAATCGGGAAACATTTTTCTGAACAATTGTCCCATGTGGTCGGCCATTGCAATTGGTTCAATGATAGCTTCCGTGAACAATGTCTCGCCATTCATGACTTCCAGTGAATCTGTTGGGGCCACAAAAAAATGTGGAAAATTTTCCACTTATGTCACTCGCGCTGACATCTTACTTGTGTTTCTTGGTTCCCACGTGGTCTTTCACATCGCTGATTCCTCCACGCCCGATCGAAAAATCATGCAGACACACACTGCAGTTTGCGGAATTTTCAGTTTGTTTAATTACAGGAAATGGCTGGGTGTCATGATCTGGTTGGCGAACAACGGGGGGCGCTGTCGGCCCCGCCTACACCTGCACAGGTGCTGGTCGTCCCGATCAGATTGGCGACCAGCGGGTAGCGACGTCACCCCTGCCTGCAGCCTCGCAGGTGCTGGTCGTTTAATCATTGACACTTAAAAGGACACCCGGCACGACCATCCGGGGCCGGTTCATTGTTTGTTTGCTGCTTGGTTGCTGCATGCATTGTGTATGTGTTTGTTTAACCTTGGCGGACTTTTACTTTTGGTCTTCTTTTGCTACTTTGTATTTTTTCCATTCAGATGATTTTGATGTTTTACATTTTGTTCCTGCTGACTTTATTTTAATACAATTTGTCAAACAACCTCCTGCTCACTTCTGCCTGCTTTTTGGGATCCGCATCCGCCATCACCACCTCGCAAAAACGTGACACTGGGAGTATTCCTCACGAAAGGATCGTAGTTTTATTTCAGACTCTTTGTTGATTTTTGTCCGGCAGGTGCCATTACACGACAATCACAAGAATAATGCTAACTTTTGCATCTTAATTTCAAGAATGAGCCCTCACTCTCAATTCCAGGAAAGACCTGTACTACGCGCATGCGCAATTCACATAAAGGTGATAGAACAATTTTATATGCACATCCTTAAACATCCAATGTTATGTATTTTCTACTCATTTGTATTTGTCTAAGTTTAGTCCAAGTTGTTTCTCTCTCTCTCTCTCTCTCTCTCTCTCTCTCTCTCTCTCTCTCTCTCTCTCTCTCTCTCTCTCTCTAGAGAGAGAGAGGGGGAGAGAGAGAGAGAGAGAGAGAGAATGGAGAGAGAGAGAGAGAGATGCAGGGAGGGAGAGATGGAGGGAGGGAGAGATAGATAGAGGGATAGATAGATAGAGGGATAGATAGATAGATAGATAGAGGGACGGACAGACAGGCAGGCAGGCAGGCAGACAGACAGACAGACAGACAGACAGACAGACAGACAGACAGATAGATAGATAGATAGATAGATGTGTGTAGTTTACCTTATAACCTTACGTATTTGTAGTGTGTACCATTACTCACCCATTCTTATTTCAGTCTGATATCATATTTCACCCTACCTATCTCACAGCTGATAGGCCCCTTTTGAAATGATGTCATTCCCACCCTCTGTAGAAATAATATCTCGGGTGGGGGGAGAGCAGAAGCTTCTCCTTCAATGGCCTTCCTACTTGGACCTCACAATGTCTCTGCGGTCCACAATTAAAATAATCTTTTTGTTCATCACTTTGATTCCTGCTGATTTTACGACCATCTTGTAACACAGCGAAGAGCCATAATAATAATAATGAAAACAGTAGTTTTTACGGCAAAACCTGAGTAGTTGGTAGCTATGAAATTCCCACATTTTTAGAAGTTATTTCTGAACTCTGAACAGTTTGTGCTCACATAATAAAATACAGAAAAAAAAGAAAACAACTGGAACATCACCCATTGGTATGTGAACTCTTCTCTTCTTAAATGTTGTTTGGCATTTCGGCTGTTGCTGTCATGATCTGGTTGTCGACCAACGGGTGGTGCTGTCGGCCCCGCCTGCACCTGCACAGGTGCTGGTCGTTCCATTCAGTGGCAGTCAAAAGGACTCACGACCATTCGGTGTTGGGTCATTGTATGCATAGTGCATTGTGTATGCTGTGCATGTGTTTGTTCCACCTTGACAGACTTTTATTCTAGGTTTTTCTTTAATGCTTTGTATTTTTCGGATTTTTCAGATGATTTTGATGTTTTAGATTTTGTTCCTGTTGACTTTATTTGAATACAATTTCTTAAATACAATCTGCCCTTCTGCCTGCTTTTTGGGATCCACAACCGACAAACACCACTTGGCAAACCGTGACAGTTGCCATCCTGATTTTTTTTTTTTTTTGCAGCTGTAGGTGGCCATATTTAGACGTGTAAGATGGAGTCCTGATTTGCCACTATACTATTGACCCTTCTATCTGCAATAAGCCATACCCTACAATAGGGGGAGTTTATTCTCCTATGCACGCAACAGCTCAACAAGAAACATTTTTAACTGTCCTTCATCTGTTTGAAAGCTCTCACCTCCCCTTGTGTTCGTCTGGTCTGTCTCTGCTAGCCAGTTTCTTCTGTCCGTCACCAAGGGAAAAGGTGCCTCTCTCATCTTTCTCTTCGCTATGGCTCCGCTCAAAAGATGAGAAGCTCTGGTTGGACGGTGGAGAGTTGGACAAGTACTCTGTGCTGCTATATACCTTGCAGAATGGAAAGAAATGTTCAGTCTTTTAAAGACAGAGTTTGGTCGAAGGTAACACAGTAACCAGAAAAAGAAAGCATACCTTGCTGAAGCGATGGGCAACAGAGGAAAACTGTCGCAATTCAAGAGATGATTCATCGTCGTTAATGTCATCGTTGTCATCAGAGCTTTGGTGAGGATATCGCTCGCAGCGGGCTGTAAATGGAATGTATCAGTCATCAGGGATATACTGTAATGCCAAAAAATCTTCCACATAGTTTTTTTTTCGCCCATAGGTTCCATTCATCCGGCCACCTACTGTCAAAATAACTGGTGTCTTCGTCAGTTTCCAGTTGTGGTATGAACTCAGCTTTTTGCCTCAGGAGACCATTCCAGTCAAGGCCCAGGAAGAATATGTGCATCTTCACCTCCGGAGTTCCACCTAAGGCGCACCAAAAGACATCTACACTGATGCTTTGCCACAAATAATAACAACAAAATCATTGATTTACTCCACGTACCAGTTCCCAAACGCTCCAGCGGACTCTGGTGAAGTAGTCTAGTGATAAGTTCTTGGGCATTAGCTGGCAGAGCATCATTGCCCTCAGGCCAGATGATGTCATCTGGAACATCAGGCAAACAACATTGATTGACTGAGACTATTCTAATTTTAGTTAGTAATAACTGACTAACACAACTTCTCGAACAGAAAAGTTGCCAGTGATGCATTCATGTCAAGACTTTCCTTACCGTTAACCACCTGACCAAAAAGCTGTTCAGGTGTGTCTCCAAAGAAAGGCACACAGCCCACAAGGAACTCATAAAGTATAATGCCCATAGCCCACCAGTCAACAGGCTTCCCGTAGCCTTGCCGCAGGATCACCTCTGGAGCAATGTACTCAGGGGTACCACACACCTGTGAAGGAGTGAAGAGGTAGAGCAGTAATGCTCAGCGATTTCATTTAGTCAAACTCAGTATAGAAAGAAAGACAACATACCTGCTTGTCAATGAACTCTCTTGTGTCCTTTTCAATGTGACCTTCATACAAATTCGTTGTCATATTCATAAGTCCGATCTTTGACAGTCCAAAATCTGTAAGCTTAATGTGTCCCATTGAGGTGATTAACAAACTACAAAGGAAGGAAAAAAAAACACACACAAAAAAACAGCAAAAATGTGAACCCACTAATTCATGCTGAAACAGAGGATGAAAGTAGCTGTTGCAGGGTGGGGCTCACTTGTCAGGTTTGAGGTCTCTGTGTACAATGCCATAGTTATGTAGGTACTCTAAAGCCAGGACCGTTTCTGCAAAATACATACGTGCCATGTCCACAGGCAGAGGGCCGATGTTCTTTAACAGATTTGCACAATCCCCACCTGAGAACAAGAGTCCAAAAAAACATTGATGACATTTTGACAAGGCATAACAAATACTGAAGTAAAATTACTTCCATGGTACTGTATAGAGCGGGGGTAGGGAACCTATGGCTCGGGAGCCATATATGGCTCTTTTGATGATTGCATCTGGCTCGCCGATAAAACTAAATACATATTCTCGCTTTTTCGCTATTTGGGCGGCAATTTTGATTGGATGTTACTGACCTAGGTTGACTGAAAGCGTAATTTTGAATATATATTCAATTAATAATTTTGAATGATAGTGACCTAAGGTGGCTGTTGATGTCGTAACAGGTAAACGCCCCCTTTTAAATAAGCCTGACGAGTAAAAAAAAAAAATTAGGCGTATCATACACTACAGGTTGAATGGATGGAAGGATTCGAGTTATTGGAGAGAAAAGGTTCTGCCGTGATTCTAATTTGCAATGAAACAATACCATGTATGAAACAGTTCAATATCAGTGGCACTTTGACAAGCCCCAAGCTAACGTTAGTATCAATATACTTCTGTGAGAGACAGCAGAAAGCAAGCGTGCAAGCTAATGAGCAGTGTGCAGGCTAGCTAGCAGTAACTTCGCTTATGGACCCGGCAAGTCGACTTTCATTCCGATCGTTTGGCTTGATTTTTTTAACAAATCAGGAGGAATGGAAAATCATTCATATTATTGGTGAGTATTATCACAAAGTTATTTTAAATAATATATTCTGATATTTTGTTGAAATTACGTGCATGTGTGAGTGCGTGCATGTGTGTGCGTGTGGCTCTCACTGAAAAACATTTCTAAATATTGTACTTTTATGGCTCTCTTGATCAAAAAGGTTCCCGACCCCTGGTTTCGAGCAAACCTTATGTGAATAAAAATATGATGGTGCAGATGTGGACTCTACCTTCTACATATTCCATGACCATGCAGAGATGTTTCCGTGTTTCAAAAGAGCAAAACATGGAAACCACAAATGGGTTTTCAGCAAAAGTCAGGATGTCCCGCTCCACAAACACTTGCTGGATCTGGTTTCTCAAAATTAGGTTCTGCCGGTTGATCTTCTTCATGGCAAAGCGTTGTCGGGTTTCCCTGTGACGGACTAGAAATACAGCTCTGCGAGGGGACAGGGAGAGCCGCGTGGAGAGGCATATAAGAGAAGCATGGGGGCAGGGGGTTATAGAAAGAAGGAAAACTTTACATACGTCACTGCCTCACTTTCCATACGACACTACCTCACTTTACATTCAGAAATTACATGTATTGTCTGTTGTCAATTGTATGTCTTTTTAGCCACATTATAAGTGCCTTGCATGCCTTGCACGCTGGGTCCGAGAGAACATTAATTTCATCTGTGCTGTATGTCATGCATATTAGCATATTTGACAATAAAGCTGACTTTGACTTTTGAAAAGGACACATGACAGGTAGGGAAATGGAAAAAAATATGAGAAGAAAGATGGGAAAATTCACAATGACACATGGGGATCATTTCATTGGAACACATCATCCAATCTCTTCATTATGGTCTTCACAAAAGACTGAGAGCTGAGGCTGACCAAAGAAAGAAAGACATTTTGTCTCACCCATAGGCACCATTGCTGATTAACTTGATCGTTTCAAAGTCAATCTCCAGTGGTTTTCTACGCGGGGGAGTACAAACTGCATGGCTCTAAATCGCAGTCGACGGAACAGATAAAACACAGGAAACAGAATCAGTTATGTCCGATAAGTAAAAGCATTGTGATCGTGTGGGATGTTTGTGCTCTGTATGAACGCACATTGTTCTCCTGAGCTCTAGATTAATATGTTTTGCATTACTTAGTCGTTAGTACCTGGCTTGATGTTGCCTCTCCGGACTCATCAGACTGGATGCTGGCAGACGTATGACCTGCACTTGTTTGTTCCAGGTGGCCCATCTCTGTAATCACAGAATAAAGATACAATTTAAATACATAAAGTAAATTTGCTTGGGAAAGAGAAAAAAAAATCTTTAGTTTGATGTAACTGTTCTCAATAGGAAGGATCGCAGTGGGCCTGAGCAAGACAAATAAAAGCAGCACATAAAGGACAACCAACATCGTTTTTTGTTTGCTAACTGACATCAGAAAAACGTTTTATAGCATCTAACATAGCCAAAACACACAGTATGATATTTTTATTCAAATGCAAAACACCAATAAAAATGACTTAATGTCCAAAATCTGCAAAAAATTGAGCTGCGAATTGGGCATTTTCAGAAAGTCCCGCCCCCAGTTCGTGACGTCACACCAAGACGTCTTGCCTTGCTCGAGAATCAAAACAATGGCTTCAGATTCGGAGAAGATGCTTTTTTGTTACACATCCAGTTATGAATATGATTCAAATAGTTATAGAGGAAAGTATAAATGTTTGCAATTGATTAAATAAGGTTTTCTGGGTCGTTTTGATGGCTCAAGACTGAGGTGTAGTGTCACAGAAAATGCATAAGATGGGGGCAGAGCTCCGTTGGAAATAGTTTTGTTTTGCAGCTTGGAATTTTTTTCAACAAATATCAAAGAGTTGTCTCGGTGTAACATACAACGATTCACCATTGCGTTATTTATGTGTTTACCTTCTAATTTCCGCCATCAACATGGATCAACACAAAGTTTTCAGACCAAAGTACCACAAAATGCATTGAGGTGATGCAAGGTATGTCCTTTCTCAGTCAGGGGCGTTCTTTCAGTGACGTAGGGTGAGGAGTCGTCACCAACTCAAAAACAAGACTTCTGGAATATTCAGCGCAATTCTTAAAAGGTAAAATATAACTATATGCGGAATCTTTGTAAAATACGCTCAGTAGAAGTGATTTGAAGCGATTTTACAAATTATGGAAACAACTTGAGCGGGGCGTCGGTTGTCCTTTAAGTTGTATATTGAGGCATATTGTCCTTAAACTTTTGATCTATTTTAATGACAGAGGAGAACCTCCCCCCATTTTTGATGTCAGTGACTGAGCAATCCATTGAAGTTCTGTTTATTGTAAAATCGCTTCAAATGACTTCGACTGAGCGTATTTTACAAAGTTTCCACCGCATATAGCGATATTTTACGTTTTAAGACTCGCGCTGAATATTCTGGAAGTCTAGTTTTTGAGTTGGTCACGAATCCTGACGTCACGTCATGGAGGGAACGCCCCTGACCAAGAAAGGACACATTGTCGTAGTACTTTCATTCACGTCAATGCATTTTGCGGTACTTTGTTTGGTCTGAAAACTTCGTGTTGATCCGTGTTGATGGCGAAATTAGAAGGAAAACACATAAATAACGCAATGGTGAATCCTTGTGTGTTGCACCGAACATCTATTTGATATTCGCTGACAAAAATTCTAAGGAAATAATCAGCCCATTTCCACGGACTTTGTCGCCATCTTCTGCCTCTTTTGAGTGCTACATTTCCCCACACACCCCCGACACCTCAAAATGACACGGAATAAATTATTTAATCAATTGCAAACATGTATGCTTTCCTCTTCAGAACTATTTGAATCATATTCATGACTGGATGCGTAACAAGAAAGCATCTTCTCCAAATCTGAAGCCATTGTTTTGATTCTCCAGAAAGGCAAGACGTCTTGGTGTGACACCACGAACAAGGGGGCGGGACCTTCTGAGACTGGCCACTTCCGGTTTCAAATTGAAGTACTTTTTAGACACTTTAAGTCATTTTTATTGGTGTTTTGCATTTCACTAAAAATATCATACTGTGTGTTTTGGGTTTTTAGATGCTATAAAATGTTTTTAGGAAACAAAAAAGTGATGTCGGTTGCCCTTTAAGATCTCTGTAACTGTATTTTCATATCATTTTCCCATGTGTGCCAAAATCTCAGCAAATTCGAGAATGTGATTAATTAATGTGCAAACTATAAAAGTAGCGAGTCCAAAAGTGACACCCAAGAAAAATGTAACAAACAACCCAATCACTTAACATATATACTTCCATACGTAAAGAGCAGTACATTGGGGAGACTCAACAAATTCTCAAAAAAAGACTTTATCAACATCGCAGGGATAATACTAGTGGGCCTCAATCGGCAGTACATTTGCACCTAAAAGCTAGCAACCACTCATTTGACGACAATGAGGTTAAAATCTTAGCGAAAGAACATAGATGGTTTGAAAGGGGGGTAAAAGAAGCGATTCTTATAAAACAACAAAATCCTTCATTAAACCGGTCTGGTGGGGTGAGGTTCAATTTGGATCGTTCATACAATAGCCTGCTCAGGCAAAACAGGTTAGGCAACTTTCGCAATGCTGATGAGGTGATACCGGGGGGAGTGGGGGTAATAGGCCAGTCGTTAGTCAGGGATGTAGGAACAATCAGTGGGGCCACAGGGGGGGGTCCCGCGCCCCCCCCCCAACCTGAGAGTAGGGACCTATCATAGCTGTGTCCGGCGCCACCAGGTTAGGGATATATAAATGGGGCCGATACGACCAGTCAGACTTTAGTTCGCTGACGAAGCCTCTTGGATAGGAGGCGAAACGTCCGAAACCTTCACTTTTGTACAGATGACGGCTGAAGAAACCTTCTCATCGACTTCCATACGTACATACTTTTTTAATGATAATATTAGATAATAATACATTTTTCAGGGCGGCCCGGTAGTCGAGTGGTTACACCGGCTTCACAGTGCAGAGGTCGCCGGTTCGTGTCCCGGTCCTGCCTCCCTGTGTGGAGTTTGCATGTTCTCCCCGGACCCACGTGGGTTTTGTCCGGGTCCTCCGGTTTCCTCCCACACTCCAAAAACATGCATGGCAGGCAGATTGACCACTCCAAATTGTCCCTAGGTGTGAGTGTGAGAGTGACTGTTGTATGTCTTTGTGTGCCCTGCGATTGGCTGGCAACCAATTCAGGGTGTCCCCCGCCTCGTGCCCGAAGACAGCTGAGATAGGCTCCAGCAACCCCCGCGACCCTAATGAGGAATAAGCGGTACGGGAGATGAGATGAGAATACATTTTTCATTTTAAGCGCCTTTCAAAGCTCTCAAGGACACTTTACAGTCACAGACAAGAATAGGTACTATAATAAATAAAATACAATTATAAATTAGAACAAGAGAAAGAGCCACACAGAAAATGTGATTTTAAACGTGTGGCTTTTGAGATGGGATTTGAAGGTGGGAAGAGAATCAATGTTACGAATGTTCGCAGGAAGTGAGTTCCAGAGTTTGGGGGCAGAGCAGCTGAAAGCTTTGTCCCCCATCGTGGTGAGACGAGCAGAAGGGGCACACAAAGGTGGAGGGAGGAAGAGGATCTGAGGGAACGAGAGGGAATAGAAATGTGAAGAAGATCAGATAGGTATGGGGGGGCAAGGCTAGGGATAGCTTTAAATGTATAAAAAAGAATTTTAAAATTGATTCTATATTTGACCAGGAGCCAGTGGAGCTCTTGGAGGACGGGGGTGATGTGGTAAAAGGATGAGGTTCTGGTGATGATCCGGGCTGAAGAATTCAGGAGGAGTTAAAGTTTGGGGAGAAGTTTCTGACGGACACCAAGGAGAATTAAGTCGATCCGGGAGGTGACAAGACTATGAACGACGATAGCATTGGTGTGAAGAGTAAGAGATGGCCGAAGACGGTTGATATTGCGTAGGTGGAAATACGCAGATCGGGTTAAGTTATTTATATGGGAGTGGAAAGATAGTGTGCTGTCAAGAATGACACCTAAACTTTTGACCTGGTGGGAGGGAGAAACGGTCGAATTGTCAATAGTGAGAGAAACTGTTAGCTTTGCTCAAGGTGGATTTGGTACCAACAAAGAGAATGTCAGTTTTCTCGCTGTTAAGTTTGAGGAAGTTATGGGTAAACCGGGATTTAATTTCAGAGAGGCAGGGTGAAAGGGAAGAAGGTGGAAGTGTATAGTGCCACTTAGCAGTTTTTTTTGACGACGCTACTAGTGCAGCGTGTTCTACCGGAAAAAAATTCCTTGTGTGTTCTACATACTTGGCAATAAAGATGATTCTGATTCTGATTCTGATTCTGAAGAGAGGCGTCGGGTTTGCTGGAGAGATAGAGCTGGGTTTCATCCGCAAAGCAATGAAATTGTATACCAAATTAACGGAGAATATTGCCAAGCGGAAGAAGGTAGGCGATAAAGAGGAGTGGTCCCAGGACAGAGCCTTGGGGCACACCAGAAGATACAGGAGAGGACTGTGAAGTGAAGGAATTCATTTGGATGAACTGAGAGCGGCCAGAGAGAAACGAGTGGAACCAGTGTAGGGGCGTGTCGGTGACTCCTCTGGAGCAAAGTCTGTCAAGGAGGATGGGATGAGAAATGATGTCAAAAGGTGCAGTGAGGTCAAGAAGGCCGACGATGGAGAGTTGGCGTCAGCTGCCAAAAGATGATCATTCGTGGCTTTTAAGAGACCTGATTCTGTACTGTGGTGCAGGCGGAAACCAGATTGGAATGGTTCGTAGAGATCATTCTGGGAGAGATGAGAGTGTAGCTGAGAGTACACACCTTTTTCTAGGATTTTGGAAATACAGTAAAGTCTTGTTATATCGATATCGGTTATATCGATAGTACCGCTTATTACGATACTATTTTCATTTCCCTTGCACATTTCTAGTCTTTTTATGTATAATTCGTACCGTTTAGTACGATACCCGGTTATTATGATAATCCGGTTATTACGGTGCTCCTTTTCATCCCCCGCCGGCCATTTTTGTTGTTTATATCGATATATCCGTCGCGCCATTGGTCAACTTGGTCACGTGTCTTGTTACGTGAGCCGCCATCGGTCGCGCCATTGGTCGACTTGGTCACATGAGCCGCCATCGGTCGCGCTATTGGTCGACTTGGCCGTGTGACTTTGTCACGTGACACGCCATCGGTCGCGCCATTGGTCAACTTGGTCACGTGTCTCGGTTACGTGTCACGCCATCAGTCGCGCCATTGGTCGACTTGGTCAGGTGACTTGGTTACGTGCCCAGCACCCGTGTAGCAGAGCCATTTTCATTTTCAGACGCTAGCTCGTGTGTAGCAGACGAGATTGAAGTGTTTGTGTTAAAAGGTAAAAATGGGAAGCAGAAGAAGATTGATGACTTTTTTAAATTGTATACATAATACAGTAAGATGTAAGCGTGGCAGTTTCCCTGTTGTGTTATGTACATGCCCACTGTACTGTATATGAATGCAATCGTTTTTTGCAACAATGTTTCTTGTTTTGTCTGCTGAAGCGCGATGATTTTGAAAATTATTAACATTCCATACTGTGTATTAAAGGACCGCCGATGTCACTTTTTATTCAAATGCAAATAAAAATGACTTCACGCCAAGACGTCTTGCATTGCTTGTGAATCCAAACAATGGCTTCAGATTCCGATAATATGCTTTCTTGTTTCACATCCAGTTATGAATATGTTTCAAATACACTGTAGTTCTGAAGATTAAAGCATACATGTTTACAATCATTAAAGAATTATATGTGCCATTTTGAGGCAACATTGGGGGAACATCTCTGACCCAAAAAAAGGGAGCTAATGGCCAGCTCCGTTTCTTATATGGCGCTTGGCTGCCCTCTTTTGGCGGCTTTTGTTTAATGCAGTTCGGCGCAGGATCGGATATATCGATAGTCCCGGTTATATCAATATTTTTTCGGACTCCCTTGAATATCGATATAACGAGACTTTACTGTAAAAGGAAGGTGAGAAATGGGGTGAAGGTTCTTGACGTCATTGGGATCAGATTTGGGCTTTTTAAGAATTGGTGTGACAGCCGCCGTTCTGAGGGGGACAGGGACGATTGCTCAGGATAGCGAGGAGTGAATAATGGCTAAAATGAGTGGAAGGAGAGACGGAAAGCAGGATTTGACCAGAACTGTTGGGAGGGGATCTAATTGACAGGAAGAATTCTTGGATTTAGTTATAAGATTCGAGATTGTAGAGGGATGAGGGAGATCAAAAGAAGAGACGAGATGAGAGGGGGTAGGAAGGTTGGGGGAGTGGAGGGGTACAGAGGAGCCAAGATGCTGGTGGATTTTGTTGACTTTTTCAGAAAAGAATAGGAGGAGAAAATTGCAGTGGTCAGATGAATAAAAGTGAGGGGGTTGATACAGGGGGTGAATGATTATGTTATAAAGAGAAACGAGAGCCTGAGTATTTCCAGTATTTGAGTCAATGAGTCCAAAGTAGTATTGCGATTTAGCTTGAGAGATACTCTTCTTGTAGAGAGAAAGTTGAGCAGTGTACATATCTTTGTGAACAGTGAGTCTGGTTCTCCGATAAAGTCTTTCAAGCTAGCATGTTTTCGATTTCATGGAACGGAGATGAGCGTTGAACCAGGGTGCAGAACGAGTAAATAAAACAGATCGGGATGTGACAGGAGTGAGCGTGTTGAGAATGTCATTGAGGTCCGAGTTGTAGCGGGAAACAAGTTCGTCAGGAGAGGAGCTTGGGTCCAGAGATAATGAGGCGAACATTGAAGCAAGGGAGTCCGGGTTGATGCCATTGATGTTACGAAAGTTAATAGTACGGGGTGTTTTGGTGGTGGAGAGTGTGATGGAAACGTTACATGTCACGAGGTAATGGTCTGTTATTGGGAGTTCAACAGCTGTGCAGTTGAAGGGAGCAGTGCGTTCTAGCCGAGACAAGTTCCTTGTGTGTTCTACACACTTGGCCAATCAAGATTATACTGAGAGTGAAAGGTGGAATTGCTAGATCACTTTTTAGACAAGACAAATCTGATTGGCACCTCCAAGAGGATCCCTGGTGAGGCCGAGCTGACCGATGATGTATCGGGGAATGTCTGTCCTGATGCCCTGGCTCACCTTGGCCTGACCTTCTGCGGTCTCCAAATGCTGGTAGAACTCCTCAGGATCAAACTCCTAAAAATAAAAAATAAAATAAGTGCAAAATGCATTTATTCATATCTCTTGACACCCTTACCAGTAAAGAAACATTTTATATTTAAGCAAACACGAATGAAATTATTTGTTGTACGAAGTTCATCCTGTCTACTTGATATCTAATTTAAAACAGATTCTTTGCTTACAGACAGTGTATTGTAGGTCTTCAGGTATTTGAACATCTACAATACACTGTCTGTAAGTAAAGAATCAGTTTTAAATTAAAAATATGAATGAAATTAATTGAATGAAAGTAAGCGGTGAAAAATTTAGCAAACAACATGACACGCCAACATTTATCAGCTTGACACTGTAGCTGCATAAGTGCTAACGTCCATGACGAAACAAGACAGTGGATGCCATCAGATCACACTGAGTGTCATTATTCTTATTCTGAGGGTACACCATCACTGTGTTGTCAAATCTGTATTTAAGTATTTAGTTCAAGCCTTCAGAGGCAAAGCAATCTCACCAGACATTCCAGGAGCCTAGCAGGCCTTGAGATGATGATGAGGATCTTCTTCACAAGTTTAGTAATGGTGGTCACTTCCTCACTCTCTGAGCGCTCATAAGCCTGATGGAGAAAGAACAAATAAGCTTCTCTCCCGTATCGGTTCCGGGCATTGTGGCTTGTGCTTAAATGCACTTTGTGAGATTCAGTAAAAAGGCTTCCAAAAACACTTTCATTGTCACCATAACAGTCTTGGTTTCCGACTGAAAATAGTTTGACTTGAGTACTAAACAAACAACTCTTTTTACAAAAGGCAACAGTGGAAGACTCCATTTAATTTGTGATGATATAGGCTAGTCACATTTGATTTCTGCTGTAATCTTATCTACACGATCTAATTTTACTGCCGAAAACCCTGGATCACCTTGTAGGTTCGGCGCAGAAACCTGATAGAGTTACCATATTTTTTTTTTACATGTCCTTCACCGCTCTGACATACTTCTCTGTCACTCCAGACTTCCTCATGCAATACCAGAGTTCTTCTCTAGGCACCCTGTCATATGCTTTCTCCAATGCAGTTCCCTCTGGCTTTCTCTGTACTTCTCTATCAGCATCCTTAAAGCAAACACCACATCTGTGGTACTCTGTTTTTGGCATGAAGCCATACTGTTGTTCACAAATGCTCACTTCTGCTCTTAGTCTAGTTTCAACTACTCTTTCCCATACTTTCATTGTATGGCTCATCAACTTTATTTCTCTGTAGTTAGTACAACTCTGCACATCTCCCTTGTTCTTAAAAATGAGCACCAGTACACTTCGCCTCCATTCGTCAGGCATCTGTTCACCATCTAAGATCTTGTTGAAAAACCCTGTCAGGAACACCACACTGCACAAGTCACATTTTATTACGATAACATTTCTTAAATCATTGCAATAAATACAATCAAGACAATCATTCTTATTAGCCATGACATACGTAAGAATCTAGGGTTTATTTCAAAAACACGTATCCTTAATAATCGTGACAAGATATTTCAGCTAGTTACCAAGATATTTTTACATGTTTTTTTGGGGATTTAGTCCCTGAAACCTGAATCACGGCAGGTTTATTGGTGTTTGATCACTACTAAGGACTATACAGTTGCTCAGTCAAGAATAAGATTTCTTGTTTGAAGCAACCTACTTTCTTACACCACGAATATTAAGAACATGATGACACAATTGAGTTCACTGTTTTTTTGCCAACAGGAATGGCAGTAAATTGAATTACAGTGTACTCAAGAAAATGGCGTATGCAATACAGTTTTGTGCATATCATAGACAACTCATTCAACAACAGACTTTTGAGTCACTTGACTATCTGTAAGATGACACGACATCCCCAAGATAATATTTGACAAGTACATAAGTCTGGCTCTTGTTCCAGAATGAGGAGTATGAGTTGTAATGAACAGGGGTTTCTACATCCACTAATTTGGTGGCCTCAGGAAGGTATTTTGTATGCCCTAAACTTTTTGTCACAGCATACAGTTTCAAATGTTTGTTATTCAAAACAATACAGCATATGATTGACAAGATATATGTTCCTATTCTGTCCACATTCTGGCACCTCCCCATTTAATATATTAGCAATGATCATGGATTTCTCGTTTATGTACTTATTACCATTTAGCACAAACCATTTGACTGTGACAGCATGGTTTGCGGCATCAATTCCAAGGCACTCAGTTTTGCAGAAAAAAATGTAAAATAAGTGCAGTGAACTGTTTACATTTTGACTACTTTCATACATTTGATTGTGTTCAACCAAAGCATTTTTAAAATTCAACTTTTAACAAAACAATGTTCAGACTCAAAACGAATACACATATTGGACATAATGATTTTATCTGCAAAGCAAGATGGATCAAATCATGCTGTTTTGGTGGAATGTTGTCTGGGAATTTAGCTTTCATGTGATTAAAATTATGTTCAATGAATAACTTCAACCAACAGAAAGACACAACTTCCCCTCACTAGCTGTTTAAAATAAGTAATAGGTTTGTCCCATTATCTGTATTAGCGGGGTAGCCAGTAAGTTAGATATTTTGGACTTTTGATTAACTGTGGCTATGAGAAATATCTTCCAGAATTGTAAAAACATAAAACAGAACTCGATGAGAAGGTTTCTTCAGCCGTCATCTGTACAATTTTGAAGGTTTCGGATGTTTCGCCTCCTATCCAAGAGGCTTCGTCAGCGAACTAAAGTCTGACTGGTCGTATCGGCCCTATTTATATATCCGTAATGTCCAGACACGGCGGTGCCGGACACAGCTATGATAGGTCCCTACTCTCAGGTTGGGGGGAGCAGAGGACCCCTCCCTGTGGCCCCACTGATTGTTCCTACATTCCTGACTAACGACTGGCCTATTTCCCCCACTCCCACCGGTATCACCTCATCAGCATTACGAATGTTGCCTAACCTGTTTTACCTAAGCAGGCTATTGTATGAACGATCCAAATTGAACCTCACCCAGCCAGACCGGTTTAAAGAAGGATTTTGTTGTTTTATAAGAATCACTTCTTTTACCCCCTTTTCAACATTGTAAGAATGAAAATTGTAAAGAGCAGTACATTGGGGAGACTCAACAAATTCTCAAAAAAAGACTTTATCAACATCGCAGGGATAATACAAGTGGGCCTCAATCGGCAGTACATTTGCACCTAAAAGCTAGCAACCACTCATTTGACGACAATGAGATTAAAATCTTAGCGAAAGAACATAGATGATGTTTGAAAGGGGAGTTAAAGAAGTGATTCTCATAAAGCAACTAAATCCTCCCACATTCCAAAAACATGCATGGCAGGCAGATTGAACCCTATAAATTGTCCCTCGGTGTGAGTGTGAGAGTGACTGTATGTCTTTGTGTGACCTGCGATTGGCTGGCAACCAATTCAGGGTGTCCCCCGCCTCGTGCCCGAAGACAGCTGAGATAGGCCCTAATGAGGACGAACCGGTACGGGGGTCAAATATATCCATCCATATATATATACAGTAAAGTCTCGTTATATCGATATTCAAGGGAGTCCGAAAAAATATCGATATAACCGGGACTATCGATATATCCGACCCTGTTTGCATGTAATTTTCTCCGTGCGTGCATAGAAATAGTATCGATATAACCGGGACTATCGATATATCCGATATCGGTATAACGAGACTTTACTGTATATATATATATATATATAGTAGAGGCTGATGTTTCGCATAATTTCTACATCGGGAAATGAGTCAGTGGCTGCTGACAGTAGTTGCATGACCTGTTGTGGCTCAATATTACTTTACAGAAGGCGCACCTGCGTATAAGGCGCAGGACCATCTTTTGAAGAAAATGAAGACTTTGGGGTGTGCCTTATACACGGGAAAATACTGTACCTTTAATGTATTTAATGAATTACAAAATGCAGCTAATGACTTTCGGTGTCAACAAGGGGTCATACTGTACACGTTTTTTTTTTGGGTGGGCACTGCTCAGTTTGTGTCTAATGAAGTTGTTGCTGTTTTGAGTGATGTCACATGATCGATGGTTCATTTTCATTTCATAATAATAATAATACATTTAATTTCATGATTTTTCAATTAACATTCTACCACCATAATATCAGCTGCAGAATGTTGTGCACTCAACATTCATTGCTGTTCGATCATCCATTTCCGGGATGTTCCTCCATCAGAGATCTCTTCTCAAAACTTTACCTCATGGAGAAGCTTCTCTTGCTTCTCCTGAAGCTCCACAAAGTACTGAGAGGTGACCAAGCCTTTCTGAGACTTGTCCAGGCAGTCTCGCACCAGTTCCACCAGCTGGTGGTGGATGAACCCAAGCACACCATCGGCCAAGGGAAGAGCGGTCCCGGGCGAACATTCTTCAATAATGTGTAGAAGTCGACCCTCCATCTGCGCTGTTGCCTAGGCATGTAACACATATGCAAATCTATTAAATATTGTGTTCAATGAATTAAGATGGCTTCCAATTTTCACTGTACCTTGGGAAAGCGTTCTTTATAGACATGATTCATCATGACAATCTCATTGTCAAATGTTCCACTGGTCCGTCCAGGGCTGGATAAGAAACAAGCAAATGTTGAGATTTTAATCCATACAGTGGGCCCTTGGTTTAGGAACTTAATTGGTTCCGAGACAGAGTGTGTAAGGCGAAAAGTGTGTATCCCAAAAGGTAATTTCCCATAGGAAACCATTAAAATGAAAATAATCCATCCCCAGGTCCCCATAAAACATAATTTTCTATTTTCTAATTTTCTAAGCCTTAAAATTACACAAAATATACCTTTATGTCGATGAGAAGGTTTCTTCAGCCGTCATCTGTACAAAAGTGAAGGTTTCGGACGTTTCGCCTCCTATCCAAGAGGCTTCGTCAGCAAACTAAAGTCTGACTGGTCGTATCGGCCCCATTTATATATCCCTAATGTCCAGACCTGGTGGCGCCGGACACAGCTATGATAGGTCCCTACTCTCAGGTTGGGGGGGGGGCGCGGGACCCCCCCCTTTGGCCCCACTGATTGTTCCTACATTCCTGACTAACGATTGGCCTATTACCCCCAATCCCCCCGGTATCACCTCATCAGCATAACGACCCTCATCAGCATTGCGAAAGTTGCCTAACCTGTTTTGCCTGAGCAGGCTATTGTATGAACGATCCAAATTGAACCTCACACCACCAGACCGGTTTAATGAAGGATTTTGTTGTTTTATAAGAATCGCCTCTTTTACCCCCCTTTCAAACCATCTATGTTCTTTCGCTAAGATTTTAACCTCATTGTCGTCAAATGAGTGGTCTGGACATTAGGGATATATAAATGGGGCCGATACGACCAGTCAGACTTTAGTTCGCTGACGAAGCCTCTTGGATAGGAGGCGAAACGTCCGAAACCTTCACTTTTGTACAGATGACGGCTGAAGAAACCTTCTCATCGATGGACCACTCCTGTACGACTGAGAGCTTACACAGACATACCTTTATGTATAATAAATGTGCTATTATGATTAAAGAGATAAACTGTACTATACTATAAAGTCATTTTATTTACCTTCAGAATCAGAATCTGAATCAGAATCATCTTTATTGCCAAGTATGTAGAACACACACACAAGGTATCGTCAGCAAAAAAAACTGCTTTGTGTGTGTGATGGTCGTTAATGGCTTGATGGAATGGAGTGTCCGGTTTCCTCAGCATTAAACACTTGATGAGGAACATAGGCTTCTTTCACCATCTTGAGGAATGATCCCTTGTAGGTGCTTTCTCTGTGATAAATGTATCTAGTTCTTCATCAATTGTGATCTGTTTAGCTGTGTTGATAGCTTTTTGCATCAAGTGTACAGATGAGTTGTGCGGGTTATTTGTGGAGACTGTTTGATGGGATAGTTTAACTGTTTTCTATCCATTTTCTCACTATTCTCACACTCTCACACTTTTTTTGTTTCAAGCTCTGTCATTTCCCTTTCGTGTGTGTGTGTTTTCTCACTCTCTGTCTGCCTGTCGCTTTAATGTTTAACCCCCCACCACTGCTGGGTTCTTGACAGACAGACAGAGTGTGTAAGGCGAAAAGTGTGTATCCCAAAAAATAATTTCCCATAGGAAACCATTAAAATTAGAATAATCCGTTCCCATGTCTCCATTAAATATAATTTTCAACTCAATAAGCCTTAAAACTACACACAATATACCTTATTCTATGGACAATAAATGTGCTATTGTATTGTAATGAAAGAAATACACTGCACTGCATAATAAAGTAACTTTACATTTGTGATAGTCATTGATGGCACCTCATTGACACCTGTTGCTTTCTGACTTGTAAGGACTTACGAAACTGAGGGATCACATTATCATTCATCATGTTGATGATTCTCATAGTCTTTTCTGGATGGAACTGTTCAATAAAAGCCTGCACTTCATTCCACTTAGCAGCCATCTCCTCCTCCTCGCCCTCAGATAACAACTCCTGAATGGCCTGCTTCTGCTTGTCCTCTTGAAGGCAAATCAAATCCTCTGTGTTGAGGATCTCATTATGGTCAGCAACAAGCTCCTCAATGTCATCTGCATCCATTTCGAGTCCTGTCGGTGCTGGCAGAGATTTAATTACAACAAAAGGCGCGAGCCCGATGATTCCACGGACCGGGAATGACGCGACAAAAGAAGGCGGGCGGGGGCGATCCGTCCAGCCTATCAAGCTAGGCAAAATAAAATGGTACATGCGGGTGCAAAATCTCGCGATCCCGGAAAGCAACAAACCTACGCGATCGCGGCTAACAATCGCCAGGCGTCGTAATAATGTCACTGGTGAGGTGACAGCGACTCTTTGAAATGTCCCAGTATCGGCGATTAGGGGATTGACAGCGGCTGGCGGAGGTCGGGAGCGGCGGCCCCGCCCCAGCTGTCAACTCGCACGTGACAAGTTCGATGTCATTAGTCACGTGAAAGCATAGAGTAAATAAAGCCTTTGTGTAAAGCATTGTTGCGAAGGATAGTAGCAATGGTGGACTTAGCATATCGGTACCGGCCTGTCTATTTGTCGAATGGTTGTAGAAAGTTCTCTCAGGGAAGTGACACACAGATGTCTCGCAGAGCTTGATCGTGGCGTGGAGTCAAGCAAGTCGTACTGAGAAATTCAGTTTGATGCTGAGCAGGTCTCTGGGAGTTGCGTGTGTGTCTGAGTCCGAGATGATTCTGATCTTCTGTCCCGCGACGGCTGTGCCTTTATACCATTTCCAAGCGTGGGAAATGTGTCAGGCTGAGATTCAAATGAAAGCCGCGGTGCGCACCTGTGACTGCACAAATACACACCTCGGTCGTGTGTCTCAATGATCTCCTTCTTCACCTCGACTGTAATTTTGTTTTGTGTCTTCTTCGGCTGAATACGTGCCTGTGGTGGGGTCTTTTTCGGTCCCATAACAGCAAAAGTATCGTTGAAGACGATCGACGTGTGCACTCATAGAAAGGGGTTATGGTAAGGTAGGCCGGCAGGGGCGCTGTTCGGTCGTGTGCTTTGGTGTTCTTCCGCTGGAGATTACTCTGCCAGCCGTGTGTCACGTCCACTTGAGGCGTAGTGACAAGACTCGAGGGACGACGGGAGGAGGTAAGGGTTGGATCCAAAATACACTGTGAGACAGAGTTCCAATAAAGAGTCTTTACTGAGACACGCACAAAAATAACAAACACAGAGGTAACAATGAGGGCGATAACTGAACAGACATGGTGGTGTGGTAGTAGCGGGGAACTTCCTAGAATACTCCGACAACGACCGTACGGAAGGTGTGGCTTTTATGGCCAGAAGGCACAATTAAGGGAATGGGGAACAGGTGCGTGAGCCGGCTGAGTCAGGAAGGGAGGGGCCGGCTGATAGGAGCAGCAGAGGAAGAGACAGGAGGGGAGGGGCGCGCTCCTGACGGCGACGAAGATGTGACACCGTGGTTGGGGGTGTGTATCGTGCAAACTAGTGCTGAATCCAAGGTTTAATTTTAATAAATTTAACGTTCATAAACCGAAAATTTTGTCTGCAATGTTGTCTGTGAGACCCCATGTTTCTATCAGTTCCAATGTAGCATTACACAGTTGGATTCCTGTGGAACTTTCTATGAATGGCACACCAAGCAGCTTCCCTTCTTCATACTGTGGAGTACCAGAGACGAGCACTGCAAGACTTTCCACTGGGTATCTTTCACCAAGAACATCCCGTAAAAGTTTTCCATCCGTGTAGTGTAACATCCTATCTGACAGTTTCTTATGCAATATATGCGTCAGTGCAATGCTATCATACTACCAAACTGTTTGTGCATTAAAATTAGCTAAAATTTACACAGGTGTTCATGTGTTTTATTGTGCTTACTATCATATTCAAGAAAAAAATTATTAACCTTCATTTGGTACCACTTTGAATGCTACAATGAAAATAAGGACATAATATCCCAAATTTTGCAGCGTTTTTGAAAAATGTCAACAATAAAGTGACATGGCTCTTGAGGCAGGCATAGCCAAGGTCCAGGATCACAATAACTGGTATATTTAGCTAATTTAGACTTTGGAGAGTGGGAATAATATCAGTTTCCATATGTTTGAAGAAAAAGGTCAATTTTGTAGACGTCTAATCAATATATATATTGATATAGATATAAAGAGGGAGAGAGGGGGAGAGGGGTCTGATTGAGAATGACAGAGAACAGGGGAGAAACAGACGCGGGTGGATGGATGGATGGATGGATGGATGGATGGATGGATGGATGGATGGTTGATTGGATGGATAGATGGATAGTTTATGGAGAAATTTCTGGAGAAATTTCTGATAGCAGCGGAGTGTAGGGTGAGCGAGGGACGGAGACGGTTAATATTATATTAATAATATTATAATAATAATATTATTATTATTTTCCCGAAATCTTTATTATCTCATTCGTCTCCATTGCCAAAAACTATCTTGGACTCTTGACAAATGAACAGCTAGATGACAGGACCCAATCACTGAACCCAAATGATTACATCAAGCAAGCAGCCAAATGATTAGCTTCGAATGGATGCCACCTGAGACTGCGCGAGCGAAGCCTGACAGGGGGAGAGGTGTGTCGTCCTTCTTCATCTGTCACACTCTCGCTGCTCCGGAAATGTTTAAACAGGAATTGGAGATCATCTTGCGTTGGCTGGAGCGGAAGCTGATGCAAGAGCTCTTGGGAAGAGGATGACTGACAAAGAAAAAAAGACGTGAGGATAAGCAGGAAATGAATACCAGCGTGTGTTTCAAAACATTTGCTTTTGCTTTATATGGAGGGACATGTGTATGAGGATCATATAATAAAGAGTACCAATGCTTCAAACGTTTGTTATCTTTGTTGTTTTGTTTTGCATTTTTTTAATGTTGGGAGCCTTTTACTGAGTGAGTTGCTTGTTCTGTAGCCACAAAGGGACATAAAGTCTTCTTGTGCCGGTCCCTAGCCCGGATAAATACAGAGGGTTGTGTCAGGAAGGGAATCCCTCGTAAAAGCTTGGCCAAAACAAACATTCGGATCAAACCTCTGAAGATGGAGGACACTGATTCGCTGTGGTGACCCCTTGAAAAAGCCGAAAGGAAAAGAAGAAGTCAGTCTGGATGGAGAATGTGAATTTAAATGTTCTGTTCTGCAAAACAATATTATTTGGCTGTAATTCATCCTCAGACATTTTGGCCATGTGCGTTCTTGCACTCACACCACAGCAAAATGTGTGGACTGGAATTTATGAAAACTTCCATCTCTTTGGACTTTGAAATGCAAACGGGAAACTTCAGGATAGACGATTGGAAATGAATAGGGCGGAGTGCAAAAGTAAGACTAAAAATGGGTGATAAAAAAGGGGGAGAAACCCCGGGTAAGAAAGCAGATATGTTTCATGCCAGAGCTGTATAAAGAACTGACTGAAAGGATCCCTGAATGGGCCTTTGTGTGAAGAGGGCTTACCTCACCGTCTCTGAGCCACGTGGCAGACTATGTTCGAAATTACAGCCGTGTCAGAGGACCCAACAATTGTTTTACAGCCAACTACAGTTTCAGTAACGAGTGTTGAGGTAAAGTATCAAGACCTTCATCACAGAAATGTATGAGTTCCTAAATAAATTAAGTCATGAATTTAATAAATGTATTGAATTTAGTCTGAAACACAGATCAGAGAACCAAGATTTGTTCAAAGCAATCAACAATCCTCTTTGAGAGGACTCGATGATTCATCAGTGCAGCATGAAAAAGTGCTGTGATTCAAGATACCAGACACACCCTGTTATCATGACGAACAAATTTCAACAAGATCACATCTCCATTTATTCCATTGTACAGTATATAACTCAACTTAAAGGACAACCGACGTCTCCAGACAAGTTGTGTCCATAATTTGTAAATTATGTTATTTTCCAAAGATTCCATTACATATAGCTATATTTTACGTTTTAAGACTCGCTCTGAATATTCAGGAAGTCTTGTTTTTGAGTTGGTGACGAGTCCGTACGTGACGTCACGAAAGGACCACTGTAAGGACCGTAAAAAAGATGCATTGTAGCGTCCTTCCATCACGTCAGTGTATTTTGCTGGACATGTTTGGTCTGAGAACCGTGTTGCACCCACAAGCCGCCAGAAGAGGGAGTCCAAGCTCCATATAAGGAATTTATTAGCCTGTGGAAGCAGAGGTGGCCACTGGAGGTCGCCATTTTGTGCCTCTTTTCTGCTGATCCATTGTTGCCCCAATGTTGCCTCAAAATGGCATGGAATAAATTCTTTAATCGATTGCAAACATTTATGCTTTCCTCTTCAGAACTATTTGAATCATATTCATAACTGGATGTGTAACAAGAAAGCATATACTCTGAATCTGAAGCCATTGTTTTGATTCTCCAGCAATGCAAGACGTCTTGGCGTGACGTCACGAACTGGGGGCGGGACTTTCTGAAAATGCCCAATTCGCAGCTCAATTTTTTGCAGATTTTGGACACTTTAAGTCATTTTTACTGGTGTTTTGCATTTGAATAAAAATATCATACTGCGTGTTTTGGGTATTTTAGATGCTACACTCTACTGTTCCCCCAAGCCATTAACTCTTTGAACAGTAGCCCAAATGGAATTGTATAGTGCCTCTTTGCAATGTTTTTGCTGATGATACTAGTGCAGCGTGTTCGACCGGAAACAAATTCCTTGTGTGTTCTACATACTTGGCAATAAAGATGATTCTGATTCTGATGCTATAAATCGTTTTTCTGATGTCAGTTAAAAAACAAAATAGTGACGTCGGTTGCCCTTTAATGTGGACCATTTGGTTCATAAGTGTGCGCAAGTAAAGTCTGGTGCCAGGGTCTCATGAGCCTACGGCGAATCACTTTGAGGTCAAAGAACACTGACTCGCGATGAATGAATGAACGTTCGAGACACTGTGATGCCACAAATCACATACAGTGTTCACTCGTGCAGTTTCAAGCCTGTGAGCAGGTGAGCACTTTGAAAATTGGCAAGGTCAGCTGTGCTTAGCAGCGGCCACAGACAGACATGGTAAAGGTGACTGCAGGGATATAATGGAAGCAAGATACACAGGGACACAATGATATTTCTTTGAATAAAAGCTTACAGATACTGATGAACTGGGTGCATTGGTGCAGTATCCAGAGGAAGGAACTGATGCCACAGACCATCTTCGGCCATCTCCTCTGGTGAAGAAAAACAAAACAGTGAAGTTAAAACAGCAAGTTATATAAAAACAAACACTTTTTTGCTGTAGAGAATAGAAGAATAACATCTATTGTATTTTCTGGTGTGTGAGTCAAAGTCAGCTTTATTGTAAAATAAGCTAATATATATAATAAGGCACATCTATGACCCAGTGACTTATACGCAGGTGGACCTTATACGCAAGTACGCCTTTTATGTGAAGTAATGTAAATTTCTCCACTGTGAGACTAATAAAGGCATATCCAATCCAATCCAATCCAATATTTAGCCACAACAGGGATTGCAACTACAGTAAAGTCTCGTTATATCGATATTCAAGGGAGTCCGAAAAAATATCGATATAACCGGGACTATCGATATATCCGACCCTGTTTGCATGTAATTTTCTCCGTGCGTGCATAGAAATAGTATTGATATAACAGGGACTATCGATATATCCGATATCGATATAACGAGACTTTACTGTACTGTCATTTCCCCCTGGAGAAGAAGTAGGAGTAACCCCAGCCTCTACTGTAGTGACTTATAATGTGGTGTGCCTTATATTTGGAAAACTTTTACATGTTAGTATATTATATTTGGAAAACTTTTTTCATTCATTGAAGGTGCGCCTTATAGTCCAGTTTGCCTTAATAATGGGAGCAGTTTGAAAATACACTTTGTCAAAGGACAACCGACAACACTTTTTTGTTTCCCAACTGACATCAGAAAAACGTTTTATAGCATCTAAAATACCCAAAATAAGCAGTATGATATTTTTAGTCAAATGCAAAACACCAATAAAAATGACTTGAAGTGTCCAAAATCTGCAAAAAAATGAACCCGGAAATGGCCAGTTTCAGAAGGTCCCGCCCCCTTGTTCGTGGTGTCACCAAAAGACATCTTGCCTTGCTCGAGAATCAAAACAATGGCTTCAGATTCAGCGAATATGCTTTCTTGTGACCCATCCAGTTATGAATCTGATTCGAATAGTTCTGAAGAGGAAAGCATACATGTTTGCAATCAATTAAAGAATTTATTCCGTGCCATTTTGAGGTATCTGGGGGCAGGAAATGTAGCACCAAAAAGAGGCAGAAAATGGCAACAAAGCTCCGTGTAAGGAATTAATCAGCCCGTTTCCACAGGCTGATTAATTCCTTACACGGAGCTTTGTTGCCTTCTTCTGCCTCTTTTTGGTGCTACACGAAGTTTTCAGACCAAACAAAGTACAGCAAAATGCACTGACGTGATGGAAGGACTGCTACAATGCTTTCTTCGGTCAGGGGCGTTCCTTCATCGTAACGTGAGGACTCGTCACCAACTCAAAAACAAGACTTCCGGAATATTCAGCGCACGTCTTAAAACGTAAAATATAGCTATATGCGGTGGAACTTTTGTAAAATATGCTCAGTAGAAGTCATTTGAAGCGATTTTACAAATTACCCAAGTAAGCAAAAAAAGCTGTAAATTGTGTTTTTTTAAAGCACAACCGACACCTCCGGACAAGTTACGTCCATAATTTGTAAAATGGCTTCAAATGACTTCTACTGAGCGTATTTTCCAAAGATTCCACCGCATATCGCAATATTTTACGTTTTAAGACTCGCGCTGAATATTCAGGAAGTCTTGTTTTCGAGTTGATGACGATGCCCTAAGTGGCGTCACATTCGGAACGCCCCTGACCGAGAAAGCGACACACAATGCATTTTGGGTATTTTTTTTCATCTGAAAACATCGTGTTGATCGCAACATTAGAAGGAAAACCATAACGCGACGGTGAATCGTTGTGTGTCGCAGCCAATTGTGGTAACACGCATAAAGAAAGTGTAAGTTACACAAATTCCAGCGGACAAATCAGCCCATTTCCAACGGAGCTTGTGCGCCATCTTCTGCATTTTCTGGGTGCTACATTGGAGTCAATATCTACACCGGTTTCATCGCTTGCAGACAGCTCAAATTGAAACGGAAGGACTTCTTTAATTGATTGCAAACATTTATGCTTTCCTCTTCAGAACTATTTAAATCATATTCATAATTGGATGAGTAACAAGAAAGCATCTTCTCCGAATCTGAACTCTCTGAAGCCATTGTTTTGATTCTGGAGCAAGGCAGTTTGTGAAGGAGTATCCTGGTGTGACGTTACGACCAAGGGGTCGGGACTTTCTGAAATCCCCAGTTTCAAGCTCATTTTGTGGTAGTTTTGGGAGACTTTAAGTCATTTTTATTGGTGTTTTGCATTTGACTAAAAATATCAGCCTGCATGTTTTGGGTATTTTAGATGCTATAAAACGTTTTTCTGATGTCAGTTAGGAAACAATAAAGTGACGTCGGTTGTCCTTTAAGTTTATTTAAAAAAAAACATGCACTGCTACTTACAATTTCATAATTTCATATTCAGAGTAGGAAACGCTAACACAAAGTGGGAGCTAGCTAGCTTGATAGGTAGCATGATAGGTAGCTTGATAGGATATTCTCGGGAGTCGGAAAAAATATAGATATAACCGGACTATCGATATATCCGATCCTGCGGCATGTAAATTTTCTCCTTGTGTTCCTAGAAATAGTATCGTAATAAGCAGTACTATCGATATAATCGATATCGATATAACTAGACTTTACTGTATTTATGTATTCATGTGTATATTTTTTTTGTATTTATTTATTTCTGGGGGGAAAGCCCGTTAGGAAGTTGAGCCTCGGATTGAGAAGGAGCAGTGTGGTTTTTGTCCCGGCCGTGGAACAGTGGACCAGCTCTACACCCTTAACAGGGTCCTCGAGGGTACATGGGAACTCGCCCAACTAATCTACATTTTTGTGCTTTGTGGATTCGGAGAAGGCGTTTGACCGTGTCCTTCATGGACTTGTAGAAGGAGTTTGACCAAGTCCCTAGGGGAGATCTGTGGCGGGTGCTTTGGGAGTATGAGGTACAGACGCCCCGAATACAGGTTGTTCAGTCCCTATACAACCAATGTCAGAGTTTGGTTCGCATTGCACAAGTCGGACTCGTTTCCAGTGAGGGTTGGGCTCCGCTTAGACTGCCCTTTGTTGCTGATTCTGTTCATAACCTGCTTTTTAAGATGATGTAGTACTGCAGGGGCCTTCAAGCAAGACTCTCTAATTCTCACTGGTACGTTTCGCGGCCATATGTGAAGCGGTTCGGATGAGAATCAGCACTGCCAAATCTGAGACAATGGTTCTCCGTCGGAAAAGAGCGTAGTGCCCTCTCCAGGTCGGGAGGAGATCTTGCGGCCTAGTGGAGGCGTTTAAGTATCTTGGAGTCTTGTTCACAAATGAGGGTGAGATTGACAGACGGTGCGGTGTCTGCTCTGATGCGGACTGATAGTGTTTTTATACACATCCGTAAACATCCTATTATTACACCCATATTATTTCATGTTTAGTTTAGTCTATATGGATGTATGTATCTTATTGGATTGGATTAGATTGGATTTGCCTTTATTAGTCTCGCAGTGGAGAAATTTACATTTCACAGCAGCAAAGTTATGAAAGAAATGAAAGTAGAAAAGCAAAACACAGGAGCTGCTGGAAAGGCAGCCACTCTCGCGGCGCCGTCTTGAAGTCAAAAGAACAAAAAAAAACTAAATAAGAAATAACATGACAACACAAAGACACAGAGAGACATTAGTTAACTTGTTGCATATGTAGGATGTAACAAGTATTCATTTCCAGTCTAATGTTCTCCCAACCCCTGCCCGTTGCTGATAGGACGACAGATCGCTGCTGTCTGATAAAACTAGGTGAAAAGGGGTGGCCTCGCTCTCTTGGCTTCACGCTCCGACTAGAGATGTTCTTCTATTGTTTACGAGAATAAAGTAGTCTTTTCTGTTCACCATCTATGGTCCCCGCTGATATTTCATCATAAAACTCCGTTGAACTCCGAACCAGAAGAGATACAAGAATTAGAATCCAACAGGACTTTATACCAATCTGTCGTGGTGAAGAAGGAGCTGAGCCAAAGGGTAAACTCTTAATTTACCGGTCAATCTACGTCCCAACCCTCATCTATGGTCACGACCCAGTGAGTAAAATTTGACTGGCCCAGCCGAGGCCCACACACGACAGTGCACTCGGCCCACATACCGGAGTAAATGACGGTCCTGAAGTAGCCCGGCTTCAGCAACCACACTGTGGACCGCACGAGGCCCGTATCGGTGCCACATTCAATCATCAGATTTGGCCCTACTCCAGCTCGATGCCGGGCCAGAACCAGTTCCTTTTTTTTTGTTTGTTTTTGCATTACTACATTATGTCACTTTATATACGACACTAACTCACTTTACATTCAGAAATTACATGTATTGTCTGTTGTCAATTGTCTTTTTAGCCACGTTCTAAGTGCCTTGCACGCTGGGTCCGAGAGGACATTAATTTCATCTGTGCTGTATGTCATGCATATTAGCATATTTGACAATAAAACTGACTTTGACCATTTAAAGTCACTGTTTATTTGATTTTCAATTACAAACTACGTATATTTGATCGTTTGGTCACCATTCAATCAGCTGTACGCAACTCTTACCTGCAGGCACTCTGGAAGTTGGAGCCACTGGCAGAGACATCTCTGGGGCTTTCTGTAGGACTGCTGCCAGCTAAAGAAACACATTGAGTTATAAACTTAAAACTTTCAAACTACTAACAATTAACCAAAATGAAAGGTCGCTATGATCAGACAAACTTTTCAAATTAGTTAGAATTTTGTCAATTAGCCCTATAATGCTATTTGCATTATATTGTATACGCGGGTTCTCACCAATCTCTATCTCACCAACATGATGAATGTTTTCATCAAAAACCCTTTGTATATGATCTGATACATGTATTCAGCCCTCGAGTGTATGATCATGCCTCTACAGGAAGCTCAAGTTTTGTTTTGGTCATTTTCAACATGGTTGATCCCAGTGGATCATGTTTTTGGATTTTTCAGGAAAATCATTGCTGTTTTGGGAAGTTACAGTGAGAATAACATCAACATGTTTAAAGATAGGTGTTTTATTCATTGAAAGAATGCATATTAATTGATTGATACCCCAGTTTTAAAATCCGATTTCCCCCAAATTGTCATTTCACAAGTAATCGACATGATGCTTGCTAAAATGCAAACACACTGTCACGTCCCAAACGAAGCAGAGAGGCGTGATGTTTTGTTTGGGGCAAAGTAAGTAGTTGGATCCCAAAAATAGCAAAGGAAGACAGGCGTACCGTATAAAAACTTTTAATCAGGTGCCGTAAAAATGCATCAGAAAAATTCAAACTCAAACTGCTGGTCAAATTGCTGCTGTGGACTGCAAATTTCCCTATTGTGGGACGAATAACGTTTTCTGATTCTGATTCTGAAATAAGGACCAAGAATGCAAACTATGCGAGAACACAAAGCATTTGCTAAAAGGCAAGGAGAAAAACAAACAAAGGGATACAAAATGAAATTAGACGTACCCAATACGCACATGCACAGACAAAAGAATAAGTATCGTACTAATAAACAACAACGGACCGAGAGCTACGAGAACAACTATGACTATACCAAGATCGCAAAATACCAAACCTGGGGCACAAGCAGTGGCAAGGCGGAATAATTGAAAGGCAAACAAATGACAGAATGACATTCCTTAAATTCGGCAGAATGAATATGCCAGTACTGTTTTTAAATGGGAGGAATGTCGGTGCCATTTTACTGCCGTCGCTGGACATCTCTGGGGCCATTGTGCTTTTTTTGCGCCTGCAATAGGCAGCATCTTTACAGCACCGCTTTGTTCAGTGGAAAGGTCGGTGCTGTTGGACAATCTGCAGCTGGATGGATGCATGGCTTGAGGAGCCCGCGATAGGAAGAGAGCAGCGTCAGCGCAGAGCACCGATGCGTATGTGGAACTGTCGCTGCTTCGAATTGAAGCAGATGTATGTGGGACAGGAGATGTGAGACAATCTCTTTTTATCAATGCATGCTACAGCTGCATGTTTGCTTTCAACATTTAGCTTGTAGTCGACGTACACATTCCACCATGACGTGCCTGATCCACTTCTGAAAAGGATGCTTTGATCCTCTCCTCTTTCATCTAGAACTGCTTCATGTCACAAAGAGGGCACAGCAAGTGCTGAAGAACGAAAGACTGCATCTTTGTGTTGTCATATTTGTTATTTAGTTTGTTTGTTTTTTTTTTTTTACTTCAAGATGGCGCCGCGACCGGCTGCCTTTCCAGCAGCTCCTGTATTTTGTTTTTCTAGTTCTTTCTTTCCTTTCTCTTCCTGCCATAACTCTGCTGCTGTGAAATGTAAATTTCTCCATTGTGAGACAAATAAAGGTACATCCAATCCAATCCAAATACCCCAGAAATTAATGATCCGATTGGCAGCAGGAGTGATACAAGCTGGTAAGCCCAAATCCGCCTCCTGCTGCTGATGATACACACACTATTTTGATGACTTCATTCATCTAATTAATCACTGAAATGCCACCTTCAAACATATTTTGAGTATTTCCACAATAATTCATCATTTCTGGGCCGTTTTATCCTTATTATTAGTATCGCGGGGTTGCTGGAGCCTATCCCAGCCGTCACAGGGCACACAGAAATGAACAACCATGCGTGCTCACACTCAGACCTAGGTACAATTTGGAGTGTTCAATCAGCCCAATGTGCATATTTTTGAAAAGTTGGAAGAAACCGGAGTACCCGGAGAAAACCCAGACATGTCCAGGGAGAACATGCAAACTCTACACAGGGAGACCTCTGCACTGTGAGGTTGACGTGCTAACTATTGGATCACCAGGGCGCCTCCACAATAACAATTCCTCTAAAATATTGTTTATGCTGTATTGACCCAGATGTCTATTTTTAGATGTCAAAAAGGGAGAGAAAGAGAAAACACATTGAAAATGTCATCAGCATGATAACGGATGGTGACATAGAACGGTGACCAGTGACATAGACACAGTTGGAAGAAGATGATGAGGATGAGGATGCGGAATGGACTCCTCAGGACATAAATGACAGTTCAGACAGCACTGATGAGGAAGACAATCAAATGAATGTGTTTTCTCGAAAAGCGCAGATTTTGAAGTTCCAACAACAACACAAGACAAAATCAGAAAGGAGTGAGTGAACGGCAATGCAAAAAGGAGAGAATTCAGATGCAGTGTTTTGATCATCATCATTCACGAAAACAGTCGCTCGCACAGATATGGGCTCCTGAACAAAGAGAGCATTTGCGCAGCTTGGGCACGGAGTTCGACCAGTGTGTCAAGGAGGTAAGGTGGGAATTGCGCAGCACCGACAGAGTCATACTTTGATTTGAGCGTGTAATGACACTGCAGCTCAATAAGCTCCATTTGGAGATTGCTTGGTGCGTTATTCACATCAAACGTAAAGGGATTGCTAAAAAGTTCAAATCTACATTTTCAAAGTCGGCAAATCGTCCGGCAAACTCAGCGCCAAGTAGAATGAGATTTTGAGTGAACGCAATTGCGGGACGATTGCCACACATCAAGCCGGCTCCATTTGCGGATGGCAGTGCCCCTTCTATCGCTTAGCAGCAATTAAGCTTAGCTTCCTGCTCCACATCGAGAACTCCCACCCCCACCACCGGCAGCTCTCCAATTGGGTGCGCGTAGATGTCGTCACAGCGTTTTGACGATCGAATTAAAAATCTTTTAAATCGGGAATCAAGGCGTCAAACGCCACCCATGCACGGTACTTTGCGCCTAAGCGCGGCTCGCACATACAGAGTGAATGGCTGCGCCGACACCACCGAGAGCTTGAGGCGTTCAATGTGTAGGCAACTTTAGCGGGACGTGTGCTGTATAACGGGCCAGCGGGCGAGATGTAATGCATATTTGAAATCATCTTGCGGGCCAAATATAATTGTAATGCGGGCTGAAATTGGCCCGCGGGCCTTAGTTTGAAATGTATGATTTTAGTGTTCAATCAGCCTGCCATGCATGTTTTTGGAATGATGGAAGAAACCAGCATGCTAACCATTCGACTACCGGGCCACACGGCGCGCAAATTATGTGTGTCAATTTTTATGGTCCTTGGGGAAATCATGTATATGATTCATGTACAGATTTGCCATTTTGGGTGAAGCTGGTAGCACAACCATGTGCCCATAGCACAACCATGAATTTGTTTGTAAATGGTTTCCCTCAATTGAAAATATGTCATATTAAGGCAAAGTTCCAATAGAAGTAAATCAAATTAGCTTCAGGGAGTCGTCTATGTCTCCCCCAACCTAAGAATCAGATTCAGAAAGCCTTTAATAGTCCCACAATGGGGAAATTGGCAATCTCTTCTACTTTCTTCCTTTCCTTTCGGCTTTTCCCTTCAGGGGTCGCCACAGCGAATCAATGTCCTCCATCTAACCCGGTTTTGTGCATCCTCTTCTCTCACACCAGCTACCTTCATGTCCTCTTAGACCACATTCATAAACCTCCTCTTCGGTCTTCCTCTCTGTCTCCTGCCTGGCAGTTCAAGGCTCAGCATCCTTCTCCCGCTATAGTCGGTCTCTCTCCTCTGGACATGTCCAAACCATCTGAGTCTGGCTTCTCTGACTTTCTCTCCAAAGCCTTTAATATGAGTTGTCCCTCTAATGTAATCATTCCTGATCCTATCAAACCTGGTCACTCAACATCTTCAGCTCTGCTACCTCCAGCTCTGCTTCCTGTCTTTTCTTCAGTGGCACCGTTTCCAGTCCAAACATCATGGGTGGTCTCACCACTGTTTTATACACTTTCCCTTTCATCCCAGCTGAAACCCTTCTATCACACATCACACCTGACATTTTTCTCCAGCCGCTCCAGCCTGCCTGGACACGCTTCTTCACCTCTTTTCCACACTCTCCATTGCTCTGGACAGTTGACCCCAAGTACTTAAAATCCTCCACCTTCTTTATCTCTTCTCCCTGTAGCATCACTCTTGCACTTGGAACCCTCTCATTCATACACATATATTCCATCTTGTTGCGACTGATCTTCATTCCTCTCCTTTTGAGGGCATATCTCCACCTCTTTAGTTTCTCCGCCACCTGTTCCCCGTTCTAGCTACAGATCATAAAGTCAAATTGTGATCTGTAAATTTGCAATCTACAGCATCCAAATTTAAAGGGGTTGGGTGGGGTGTCAAAAGATAAAACAAAGTATTCTATGCACAAAAGAAAATGTCAGAAGACTGAAATGTACAACTGCACAAAAAAACGTTTCATAAAAAGAACTGTACATCGTACAAAGTATAAAAGCATATTTGATATATGACTCAACATAAGGTGGCTGTGCTATTTACAAAGTATGAGTCCAGGTGTTTTTGTTTTTCACGTGTTTATGAAGAAGCCTGACAATAGTCGGTAAGAACGAGCTGCGGTACCTCTCCTTCTTGCAGCGCGAGTGTAATCATTTCTGGCTGAAGGAGCTACCCAGTGCTGTCAGGGTGGGCAGGAGGGGGTGGGAGGGGCTGTCCATCATAGCTTTTAGTTTAGCAAGCGTCCGTCTGTTGCCCACCTCCTCCACAGAGTTCAGCGAGCAGCCCAGGACAGAACTGGCCCTCTTGACCAGGCACTCCAGTCTTTTCCTGTCCCGAGTGGTTATGCTGCCTGACCAGCAGACAATTCCATGGTGGATGGCTGAAGCGACCACAGAGTCATAGAAAGTCTTTAGGAGTGACCCCTGAACCCCAAAAGAACTCAGTTTCCTGAGGCGACTCTGTCCCTTTTACATTAGAGAATCCGTGTTTGCAGTCCAGTCCAGTTTATTGTTGAGAGTAACACCCAGGTACTTGTAGGACGTCACCCTCTCAATGGCCGAACCCTGGATGGTCAACAGTGCAGGTGAGGATTGTTTTCTGCAGAAATGCACAACCAGCGCCTTGGCTTTCCCGGTGTTCATCTGGAGGTCATTCTGCTGGCACCAGTCCACAAAGTCATTTGTCAGTCCCTTGTACTCCCAACCGTCTCCCTTTGTAATGAGGCCGACAATAGCTGAGTCGTCAGAGAACCTCCGAAGGTGGCAGGTTGGGGTGTTGTAATTGAAGTCCGAGGAGTAGAGGGTGAACAGGAATGGAGCCAGGACCATCCCCTGCGGCGCTCCAGTGCTGCAGAGAAGCCAGTCTGACTCAGAGTTCTTTACCATCACGTACTGTGGCCTGTTTGTGAGGTAATCTGTAATCCAAAATGTGAGGAGGTGGACCACTCCAGCATGCCGCAGCTTGTCCCCCAGTAGATTGGACTGGATGGTGTTGAAGGCACTGGAGAAATTGAAGAATGTGATGCTCACCGTGCTCCCAGCATTCTCCAGGTGCAGCAGTGCAGAGTAGAGGAGGTAGATGATGGCGTCCTCCACATCGATGCTGGGCTGGTAGGCAAACTAGCGGGTCCAGTGACGAGTCTCTCCAGCGTCTTCATCAGGTGAGACGTCAGTGCCACCGGTCTGTAGCTGTTGAGGTCCTTTGGGTTGGCAATCTTGGGCACTGGGACCAGGCATCACATTTTCCACTGCCGTGGAACTCTGCCCAGCTTCAAGCTCAGGTTGAACATGTGCTGGACAATGACACACAGCTGCTCGGAGCATGTCTTGCGGAATCGGGAACTGATGTTGTCCGGACCTGCTGCTTTCCTCACTTTCATCCTCCTCAGTTGGTTCCTCACCTGCGCGGTTGTGACAGATAGGCAGGAGTCAGGAGAGTGGCAGCTGGGGGTGTGGCAACGGATTAGAGGGCAGTTGTTCGTTGCGGGAAGCTGGTCGTGAGATGAGGCAGGGAGGGGGAAGTCCAATGTGAGAGTTGGTGCAGGTGCACCTACAGGTGGAATTGACGGTGGGCGGGGGCGACAGACGTCTTATCAAACCGAGTGAAAAAGAGGTTGAGTTCATCTGCCCGGTCTTTGATGATGTCCAACTTTACATCTCGAGCAAATCATTTACACAATACAATCCACTCCACCCTGTCTAACTGTCTCTCAGATATCAAATGCTGGATGCAAATACACTCTCACTCTTAAGTGCATGAAATCTCAACTGATAATATTTAGTCCTCGATCTCTCACCCAAATTGCCTACAACTTAATCTTACCATCGACAACTGCATGCTGTTCTCACTGTTGCAAACGTGTCCTTTTTGATAACCTCTCTATCGACCAACACATCACCCAAATCATCAAAATGGCTTTCTTCCACCTCAAAAACATTTCTCGTCTCCGACCTTCACTTTCTTTCAACGCCGCCCAAAACCTCATCCACGCCTTCATCGGCTCCAACTTTGACTACTGCAATAGCGTCCTCTACGGTACAACCTCCAAACTCCTCAAAAAAAAAAAAAAAAAAAAAAACAGTACGTACATGCAGAATTCCGCCGTCTGTCTACTGACCCATTCCGGTGATGACATCACCTCCATCCTTAAAAATCTCCAGTGGCTGGGAGGGAGTTGAGTCTCCGGACTGCCTAGTGGCAGAAACTGTCCTTGAGCCTGCTGGTCTACGCTCGGAGACTCTGCAGTCTCCTACCCGATGGCAGCAGGCTGAAGAGGCTGTGGGAGGGGTGGGTGGGATCGCCAGCGATCCTGATGGCTCTGCGGGTGAGGCGGGTGTTGTAAATGTCCTGAAGGGGGGGGGGGGGGGGAGACACTGATGATCTTTCAGCTCTCCTCACGATGCGTTGCAGAGTCTTACAGTAGGACACGGTGCAGGCTCCGTACCACACGGTGATACAGCTGGTCAGGATGCTCTCGACCTTGTATAGTATAGTTTATTTCTTTAATTATAGTCCATATGGAATGTGACCGCGGTAGAAGGAGGTCGTGATGGGGGTCGGGGCTCCAACTCTTTTGAGCTTGCGGAGGATATACAGGCGCTGGTGGGATCTCTTGGCCAATGTTGCCGTGTTGTGGCTCCAGGACAGGTCTTCGGATATGTGCACTCCCAGGAACTTGGTGCTGCTCACTCTCTCCACTGCAGCTCTGTCGATGGTGAGTGGAGGATGCTGGGGGCGCACTCTCCTGAAGTTCACAACAATCTCCTTCGTCTTCTCCACATTCAGATGGAGATTGTTGTCCTTGCACCACGTGGCCAAGCGGCTGACCTCGTCCCTGTCTGCTGTCTCCTCATCGTTGTTGATGAGGCCCACCACAGTTCTGTCCTCCGCAAACTTTATGAAAAGGGTGGATCGGAATGACGATGGTGAGCAGTCATGCGTGAGCAGAGTGAAGACGAGGTGGCTCAGCACACACCCCTGGGGGGGGGGGCCCTGTGTTCAGCGTGATGGTGCTGGAAGTGTTGTTTCCAATATGCAAGGTAAACTCCTCCCACACCTAGAAAGCCCTTCGCAATCAAGCACCTTCCTACCTTTCTGACTTTCTGCACCAACATACTCCTTCCCGCATCCTCCGCTCCTCAAACACAAACCATCTCACCATCCCCATGGCCAGACTCAGAACCTGGGAGGGCCGAGCCTTCTCTATCACCACCCTCACCCTCTGCAATGCTCTACCACAACACATTGGTGGACAAGATGGCGCCGCGAATGGCAGCCTCGGTCACACGCTCTCTGGTATTGTTCCTGGTTTTGTCATTTTCATTTGTTTTTTGCGATCCTACGCGACTCAGTTACACGAGGGAAGAGTAACTGAGCATTGGGGAATCCACTCTTGGACTATTTTCACTGACACACCAAAATCTACAAGGTTTTTCGGGGCTGCTCGCGAGCGGAGTAGCAGCTCTGTACGGAGCTTTGAGACGCCGGCGTAGGAGGGGGAAGCGAGCCGGCGTGCTCGTCAAGCTTCGGCAGCGTGGATTTCGAACGCCGCTCCCATCGATCCACCTCGCTAATCTACGCTCACTACCAAAGAAGATGGACGAACTTCTGCTTCTCACAAAGACCAATAAAACATTTGCCCGCTCTGCTGCGCTGTGCTTCACTGAGACCTGGCTCAGTGACGGCCACCCGGATTTCGCGCTACACTTACCCGGATTCCGTCTCCTTCGGGCCGACCGCGACACGGAGCAATCGGGGAAATCCAAAGGCGGTGGACTATGCTTCTACATCAAGAATGGTGCACCGATGTCACGATGCTCGACGCACACTGCAGCCCTGGTTTGGAATTGCTGTCTCTCAACTGCAAGCCATTCTACTCGCCACATGAGTTCGCTTCCTTTATTCTCGTCGCCGTGTACATCGCGCCACAAGCTAATGCTAACACGTGTATACAAACGCTAGCGGACCATGTAAACCATCTTGAACTAAAATATCGAGAATCACCCCTGATCATTTTGGGCGATTTTAATCAAACACGTGTAAACGGTGAACTTCCCAAATATAAGCAGCATATTGACTGTTTCACCAGAGGAGAAAAAAATTCTAGATCATTGTTACACAGCACTCAAAGGCGCATACCGGTCTGTTGCGCATGCAGCTTTGGATCTTTCTGACCACTATTTAATCTACTTAATTCCCACATACAAACAGAAACTCGAATGTGTAAAACCGGTAGTCAAGACAGTTAAAAAATGGACAGATGAAGCAAAGTTAGCGCTACAAGAATGCTTAGACTGCACTGATTGGAGCATCTTTGAAACTTCAACGGGCACATTGGATGAATACACAGACACTGTAACATCATACATCAGTTTCTGTGAGGACATGTGTGTACCAACAAAGTCCTTCTGCTCATTTAACAACAACAAGCCATGGTTCACTCCCAAACTTAGGCAGCTTAGGAAAGAGAAAGGGTCTGCATTTAAAAGCGGCGATCGAGCAGTTTACAAACTCGCCCGAAACAGGCTGACGAAGGAAATTAACTTTGCAAAGAAAAGTTATGCGGAGAGGCTTAAACAGTTCTCCGCAAACGACTCTGCATCGGTGTGGAATGGCCTGAAAGCAATAACAAATTATCGCTTACCATCCCCCCCAAGCAGTGTACAACTATGGTATGGCTGATGAGTTAAATACATACTTTTGCCGATTTGAAAAGGACACCCCCATTTCCCTGGTCTGCCCACCATTACCAGAAACTACCGTATCTCCGCCCTCTGCCCTACAGATCCACAAACTGGACGTTAAACGGCTCTTCAAGCAGCAGAAGATCAAGAAAGCTGCAGGACCTGACAGAGTGTCCCCCTCCTGCCTGAGAGTCTGCGCTGACCAGCTGGCTTCGGTCTTCACACAAATCTTCAACAGATCCCTGGAGAGTGTGAAGTCCCATCCTGCTTCAAACAGTCTACTATCGTCCCAGTTCCAAAGAAACCAGCACCCTCGGGATTGAACGATTATAGACCTGTTGCTCTGACGTCTGTGGTCATGAAGTCCTTTGAACGCCTCGTGCTGAACCACCTAAAGAACACCACTGGACCTCTGCTAGATCCCCTTCAGTTTGCCTACCGGGCAAACAGGTCTGTGGAGGATGCAGTCAACATCGGACTGGACCACATCCTCGACCACCTTGACAACACAGGAACCTACGCAAGGATCCTGTTTGTGGACTACAGCTCTGCGTTCAATACCATCATCCCAGAACTCCTCATCCCCAAACTTCTCCAGCTTGGTGTGTCCCCCACGATCTGCCAGTGGACCCTCAGCTTCCTGACAGGACGGACACAACAGGTCAGACTGGGAAATATATCATCCACAACACGAACCACGAGCACTGGAGCCCCACAGGGATGCGTCCTCTGTCCATTGCTCTTCTCTCTCTACACGAACGACTGTACCTCAACGCACCCAGCTGTCAAATTCATAAAGTTCGCAGACGAAACCACGGTCATCGGTCTCATCAAAGACGCCGACGAGTCTGCGTACCGACAACAAGTGGAGCAGCTGGAGCTCTGGTGCAGCCGTCGCAACCTGGAGCTGAACACGCTCAAGACAGTTGAGATGATCGTGGACTTCAGGAAACACCCATCACCACAGCTACCCCTCGCACTATCCAACTGCCTTGTGTCAACCGTTGAGACCTTCAAGTTCCTGGGAATCACAGTCTACCAGGACATGAAGTGGGAGGTCAACACCAACTCTGTCTTGAGAAAGGCCCAACAGAGAATGTACTTCCTGAGGCTGCTAAAGAAGCATGGCCTACCACATGGGGTGCTGGAACATTTCTACACGGCTGTCATCGAATCCATCCTGTGTTCTTCCATCACCGTTTGTCACGGTTTGCGAGGTAGTGATGGCGGGTGCGGATCCCAAAAAGCAGGCAGGAGGGAGCAGGAGGTTGTTTGACAAATTGTATTAAAATAAAGGCCAGCAGGAACAAAATGCAAAACATCAAAATCATCTGAACGGAAAAAATACAAAGTCGCAAAAGAAGACCAAAAGTAAAAGTCCGCCAAAGTTAAACAAACACGTACACAATGCATGCAGCAAACAAACAATGAACCGGCACCGGATGGTCGTGCCAGGTGTCCTTTTAAGTGTCAATGATTAAACGACCAGCACCTGCGAGGCTGCAGGCAGGGCTGACGTCGCTACCCGCTGGTCGCCAATCTGATCGGGACGACCAGCACCTGTGCAGGTGTAGGCGGGGCCGACAGCGCCCCCCGTTGGTCGCCAACCAGATCATGACAACGGGTCCGATGTACCTGCGGGATCCGATGGTTGGCCGGTTCATTCTGTCACGGTTTGCGAGGTGGTGATGGCGGGTGCGGATCCCAAAAAGCAGGCAGGAGGGAGCAGGAGGTTGTTTGACAAATTGTATTAAAATAAAGGTCAGCAGGAACAAAATGCAAAACATCAAAATCATCTGAATGGAAAAAATACAAAGTAGCAAAAGAAGACCAAAAGTAAAAGTCCGCCAAAGTTAAACAAACACGTACACGATGCATGCAGCAACCAAGCAGCAAACAAACAATGAACCGGCACCGGATGGTCGTGCCAGGTGTCCTTTTAAGTGTCAATGATTAAACGACCAGCACCTGCGAGGCTGCAGGCAGGGCTGACGTCGCTACCCGCTGGTCGCCAATCTGATCGGGACGACCAGCACCTGTGCAGGTGTAGGCGGGGCCGACAGCGCCCCCCGTTGGTCGCCAACCAGATCATGACACCGTTTGGTTCGGGGCCGCCACAAAAATGGACAAAATCCGACTTCAACGGACAGTTAGGACGGCGGAAAAAATCATTGGCACCCCCCTAACCAATCTCGAGGACTTGCACACTGCAAGAATCCAAACTAGGGCGCGGAAAATCCTACTGGACCCTCCACACCCTGCCCACCACCTTTTCCAGCTACTCCCCTCAGGCAGGCGCTACCGATCCATGCGCACCAAATCCAGCAGACATTTAAACAGCTTCTTCCCCCAAGCCATTAACTCTTTGAAGTCTTTGAACTCTTTCAACAGTAGCCAAAATGGAACTGTATAGTGCCACTTAGCAGTTTTTTTGACGACGATACGAGTGCAGAGTGTTCTACCGGAAACAAATTCTTTGTGTGTTCTACATACTTGGCAATAAAGATGACTCTGATTCTGATTCACAACTGTACTGACCTCCAATCCTTCAAATCATATCTTAAAACTCACCTGTTCCGCAATGCTTTTAGCACATTTTAACCTCTTTTGCCCATTTTTTCTTTTGTTCATCTAAAACGTGTCTGACAATATGTATAGTTGTTTTCAAGTGTACATTTATCCGGCGTTTTAAACTCTTGTAAAGTGTCTTTGAGTATATTGAAAAGCACTTTCAAGCAAAAGCTGTTATAATGATTAGATTATTATTATTGCCTTTAAAAATTACATACTGAATCGTTGGCAAAATATGAAGTTGTTCAATTCAAACCGGTGGAGGCTGTCAATGATCCTAAGTCTCCTGATACTACAGGACTTTTTATGTTGTTCACGATGATCACCACATCAGAATAACATAAATTATCGTGATTATGTGAATTGCCCAGGGCAAGACCGTCACACTGCAAATCCATCACAAGCCAGATACAGTATCACCCGGTCCTCATTTGCTTTCGTCGAGATTGTGTAAACCTCTTGGTGTAGGTTGTCAGTGAGGTGGAACAAGCAGTCCTAAAGTCATGTTTCAAGGGTTAGGGTTTAATATTAAGGTTTGAGTTTCAAAATATGATTTGTAACTTGGATTAGGGTTTCAAATTTGGGGTTGAAAATTGGGGTAGGGTTTCAAAGTGCCAACAACCTTTCTAGTTTGCAAACATCACATCAGTTGAAATGCTCAATACACTTTGCAACATTTTCCATTTTGTTCACGTCACGTTTGACAGATTGTATGATGGAGCAAGAAGCATGTCTCTCCCTGACCATTATGCTCCCGCTCACTTTTCCTTCTGAAATATCAGGCAGGCTCCCGGTATCAGCATTCAGCAGCATCACTCGGCAGAAACATGAGCCATACGCCTCTATCCCGAGGTCTTGTGTGTCCACAAACGGTTTATTTTCTGCTGGAACCTTTTCTCTTTTATAATCTCTCGGACCCAGCATTCCGCATCGGATTCCACATCTAAACTTGCATTACTTCAGTTCTGTGAAAAAGTGTTTGCCCCTTCCTAATGTCTTTGTTTATTTGATACACTTAAATGTTTCCCCATCATTCAATTTGAAATAGACAACATGACTAAACACAGGATGCACTTTTGAAATGAACAGTTTCATTTTTGGAAGAGGAAACAAAACAAAAACACCATATATGGCCATGTGTCAAGTAATTTGCCCCGAAAACAGACATGGCCAAACTACAGCCTGCGGCCACATACACACATGAGGCTTTTTAATCCGGCCCGCCAAACTTGTCCAAATTATAGTAAAAACAGTGTCTGAAACTCATGACAAAAAAAATTAGTGGACACCAGGGCAAACATCTCTGAAAATTGCCTGCCCGGCTATAATGTTGCCTGCCCCATTTTTCACAACTTGAAACACAATGAGATGACTAATCGCCAAAGTACCCATTGTTGCAAAGTATGAAAGGACAACCGACGTCTCCGGACAAGTTGTGACCATAATTTGTAAAATGGCTTCAAATGACTTCTATTGAGTGTATTTTACAAAGATTCCACCGCATATAGCTATATTTTACGTTTTAAGACACGCGCTTAATATTCAGTCTTGTTTTTGAGTTGGTGACGTCACTAAAGGACCGCCCTTGACCGTAAAAAAAAACGCATTGTGGTGGTCCTTCCATCACGTCAATGTATTTTGCTGTATTTGTTTGGTCTGGGGAACTCATGTTGCACCCAAAAGCCGCCAGAAGGCCAGAAGAGGGAGTCTAAGTGCCATATAAGGAATTTATCAGCCTGTGGAAACGGAGGTGGCCACAGGAGGTCGCCATTTTGTGCCTCTTTTTTTGGGTGAGAGATTTTCCCCCAATGTTGCCTCAAAATGGCACAAATAAATTCTTTAATCGATTGCAAACATGTATGCTTCCCTCTTCAGAGCTATTTGAATCATCTTCATAACTGGATGTGTAACAAGAAAGCATATTCTCCGAATCTGAAGCCATTGTTTTGATTCTCCAGCAACGCAAGACGTCTTGGCATGACGTCACGAACTGGGGGTGGGACTTTTGAAAATGCCCAATTCGCAGCTAAATTTTTTTTCAGATTTTGGACAATTTAAGTCATTTTTATTGTTGTTTTGCATTAATATCTAACTAAAAATATCATCCTGCGTTTTTTGGGTATTTTAGATGCTATAAAACGTTTTTCTGGTGTGTTAAAAAACAAAAAAGTGACGTCGGTTGGCCTTTGAGGGGGCAAACACTTTTTCATGGCACTGTATATGAATATCCCACAATAACTGACTTCCTTCATCATGCACATAGTTCACTAAATAAGTCTGCCAAGCAACAATTACACATAGATCTCAGATGACACTAAATTGTTAACACACAAGTACCTGTGGCAAGTGGGAGAGGTGAAAGCGGTCGTGAGAGCGTGGGTGAAGGGGCCAAACTCCTTCTCTTGTTGTTACGGGCACTGAGAGGAGGAAAACAAATTTAAGAGCGAAATAACAAATACATTTTGATTTTGAAAGTCGCTTCCACAAACATGATCTATGCAAAATTCAAACACAAAGTACACAAGTTTTGACTAACAGGGACCATAGATGAAGAACATATCATGAGGATCAATCAATAATGTCACAAACATACTGATTCAATTTGATAAAGCGTTCCCACAACTGGGTTGAGGCTAGAGCAACCAATTCGACAAAAAAAAGTACAGCAAATTTCCCCATTGTGGGAGGAATAAAGGTTTCCCGATTCTGATTCTGATACAGTGGGGCCTCGGTTTACGAACACCTTGCCTTACAAATTTTTCGGTTTACGAACGTTAAATTTATGAAAATTAAACCTTGGCATACGCACAACTTTTCAGGATACACATGGAGCGCCGCCCCACCATGGCTGGTGAAATAATATTCAGCGGAAGAACACCAAAGCACACGACCGAACAGCGCCCCAGCCGGCCTACCTTTCCACACCCCCTTTCTCTTGAGTGCACACGTCAATCGTCTTCAAGGATTTTTTACGGATACTTTTGCTGTTATGGGACCGAAAAAGATCCCACCATAGGCTCGTGTTCAGCCGAAGAAGACACAAAACAAAATTACAGTCGAGAAGAAGGAGCTCATTGAGAAACACGAACGAGGTGTGCGTTTGTCTGACTTCACGGCCCAGTAGCAATATGCTAAGTCCGCCATTGCTACCATCCTTCGCAACAAATAAGCCATTAAAGGTGCGTGTGTTGCTAAAGGTGTTTCCGTGTCAAAGCAAGGGTCTGGGGCAACAGTAGAGGTTGAAAAACTTCTGTTAATTTGGATTAACGAAAAGCAGCAAGCCGGCGACAGCGTGAATAAAGCAATTATATCAGAGAAAGCACGGCTAATTCACTCTAATATCGTCATGCGGCAACCTGGAAGTTCGCCGTTTATTGATACAAGGGATCATTCTTCGAAATGGTGAAAGAAGAAGGCTACGTTCCTCAGGAAGTATTTAATGCAGATGAGACCGGCCTTTTTGGAAAAAGATACCTAACCGGACTTTCATAACACAGGAAGAGAAGTCTGAACCCCATTCCATCAAGCCATCAACGACCATCACAAAGGTAAATAAAACGACTTTATTGTCAAAGTCAGCTTTATTGTCAAATATGCTAATATGCATGACATACAGAACAGATGAAATTAATGTCCTCTCGGACCCAGCATGCAAGACACTAATAGTTGGCTAACGTGGCTAAAAAAGACATACAATTGACAACAGACTATACATGTAATTTCTGAATGTAAAGTGAGGTAGTGTTGTATGTAAAGTGAGGTAGTGACGTATGTAAAGTGAGGTAGTGACGTATGTAAAGTGAGGTAGTGACATATATAAAGCGATGTAATGTAGTAATGCAAAAACAAACAAGAAGAAAGGGTTGAAGTGGTTGAAGTGAGTCTTGCAGAAAAAATGAGAAAGAACAAAAAAGAGAGTTCAGGATGATAGTACAGCATGTAGCATGTCCTCAGAGTTCGGTGAGTGTGGCAGTGGGAATGGGCAGGGTGGGCAGGGCTGGGAGGGAGTTGAGTCTCCGGACTGCCTGGTGGCAGAAACTGTCCTTGAGCCTGCTGGTCTTGGCTCGGAGACTCCGCAGTCTCCTACCCGATGGCAGCAGGCTGAAGAGGCTGTGGGAGGGGTGGGTGGAATCGCCAGCGATCCTGATGGCTCTGCGGGTGAGGCGGGTGTTGTAAATGTCCTGAAGGGGGGGGAGAGAGACACCGATAATCTTCTCAGCTGTCCTCACAATGCGCTGCAGAGTCTTACGGCAGGACACGGTGCAGGCGCCGTACGACACGGTGATACAGCTGGTCAGGATGCTCTCGACCTTGTATAGTATAGTTTATTTCTTTAATTACAGTCCTTATGGAATGTGACTCCTTTCAAACAGCAATTCTCTCCGACCTGCCACCCTATTCCATCAAGCCATCAACGACTATCACAAAGGTAAATTAAACGACTTTATTATACAGTGCAGTGTATTTCTTTCATAACATACAATAGCACATTTATTACACATAGAATAAGGTATATTGTTTGTAGTTTTAAGGCTCATTTAGTTGAAAATTATATTTTATGGAGACCTGGGAATGGATTAATTCCAAGATGGCGCCGCGTATGGCAGCCTCGGTCACACGCTCCCTAGTATTGTTCCTGGTTTTGTCATTTTCATTTGTTTTTTGCGATCCTACGCGACTCAGTTACACGAGGGAAGAGTAACTGAGCATTGGGGAATCCACTCTTGGACTATTTTCACTGACACACCAAAATCTACAAGGTTTTTCGGGGCTGCTCCCGAGCGGCGTAGCCGCTCTGTACGGAGCTTTGAGACGCCGGCGTAGGAGGGGGAAGCGAGCCGGCGTGCTCGTCAAGCTTCGGCAGCGTGGATTTCGAACGCCTCTCCCATCGATCCACCTCGCTAATCTACGCTCACTACCAAACAAGATGGACGAACTTCTGCTTCTCACAAAGACCAATAAAACGTTTGCCCGCTCTGCTGCGCTGTGCTTCACTGAGACTTGGCTCAGTGACCGCCACCCGGATTCCGCGCTACACCTACCCGGATTCCGTCTCCTTCGGGCCGATCGTGACACGGAGCAATCGGGGAAATCCAAAGGCGGTGGACTATGCTTCTACATCAACGAAGAATGGTGCACCGATGTCACGATGCTCGACGCACACTGCAGCCCTGGTTTGGAATCGCTGTCTCTCAACTGCAAGCCATTCTACTCGCCACGTGAGTTCGCTTCCTTTATTCTCGTTGCCGTGTACATCGCGCCACAAGCTAATGCTAACGCGTGTATACAAACGCTAGCGGACCATGTAAACCATCTTGAACTAAAATATCCAGAATCACCCCTGATCATTTTGGGCGATTTTAATCAAACACGTTTAAACCGTGAACTTCCCAAATATAAGCAGCATATTGACTGTTTCACCAGAGGAGAAAACATTCTAGATCATTGTTACACAGCACTCAAAGGCGCATACCGGTCTGTTGCGCATGCAGCATTGGGTCTTTCTGACAACTATTTAATCCACTTAATTCCCACATACAAACAGAAACTCAAATGTGTAAAACCGGTAGTCAAGACAGTTAAAACATGGACAGATGAAGCAAAGTTATCGCTACAAGAATGCTTAGACTGCACTGATTGGAGCGTCTTTGAAACTTCAACGGGCACATTGGATGAATACACAGACACTGTAACATCATACATCAGTTTCTGTGATGTGTGTACCAACAAAGTCCTTCCGCTCATTCAACAACAACAAGCCATGGTTCACTCCCAAACTCAGGCAGCTTAGGAAAGAGAAAGAGTTCGCATTTAAAAGCGGCGATCGAGCAGTTTACAAACTCGCCCGAAACAGACTGACGAAGGAAATTAACATCGCAAAGAAAAGTTATGCGGAGAGGCTTAACAAACAGTTCTCCGCAAACGACTCTGCATCGGTGTGGAATGGCCTGAAAGCAATAACAAATTATCGTTTATCTTCCCCCCAAGCAGTGTACAACAATGGTATGGCTGATGAGTTAAATACATACTTTTGCCGATTTGAAGAGGACACCACCATTTCCCCGGTCTGCCCACCATTACCAGAAACTACCGTATCTCCGCCCTCTGCCCTACAGATCCACAAACTGGACGTTAGACGGCTCTTCAAGCAGCAGAAGATCAAGAAAGCTGCAGGACCTGACAGAGTGTCCCCCTCCTGCCTGAGAGTCTGCGCTGACCAGCTGGCTCCAGTCTTCACACAAATCTTCAACAGATCCCTGGAGCAGTGTGAAGTCCCATCCTGCTTCAAACAATCTACTATCGTCCCAGTTCCAAAGAAACCAGCACCCTCGGGATTGAACGACTATAGACCTGTTGCTCTGACGTCTGTGGTCATGAAGTCCTTTGAACGCCTTGTGCTGAACCACCTAAAGAACACCACTGGACCTCTGCTAGATCCTCTTCAGTTTGCCTACCGGGCAAACAGGTCTGTGGAGGATGCAGTCAACATCGGACTGCACCACATCCTCGACCACCTTGACAACACAGGAACCTACGCAAGGATCCTGTTTGTGGACTACAGCTCTGCGTTCAATACCATCATCCCAGAACTCCTCATCCCCAAACTTCTCCAGCTTGGTGTGTCCCCCACGATCTGCCAGTGGACCCTCAGCTTCCTGACAGGACGGACACAATAGGTCAGACTGGGAAATATCATTCTCAACACGAACCACGAGCACTGGAGCCCCGCAAGGATGCGTCCTCTCTCCATTGCTCTTCTCTCTCTACACGAACGACTGCACCTCAACGCACCCAGCTGTCAAATTCATCAAGTTCGCAGACGACACCACGGTCATCGGTCTCATCAAAGACGGCGACGAGTCTGCGTACCGACAACAAGTGGAGCAGCTGGAGCTCTGGTGCAGCCGTCACAACCTGGAGCTGAACACGCTCAAGACAGTTGAGATGATCGTGGACTTCAGGAAACATCCATCACCACAGCTACCCCTCACACTATCCAACTGCCTGGTGTCAACCGTTGAGACCTTCAAGTTCCTGGGAATCACAGTCTCCCAGGACATGAAGTGGGAGGTCAACACCAACTCTATCCTGAAAAAGGCCCAACAGAGAATGTACTTCCTGAGGCTGCTAAAGAAGCATGGCCTGCCACAGGAGGTGCTGCAACATTTCTACACGGCTGTCATCGAATCCATCCTGTGTTCTTCCATCACCGTTTGGTTCGGAGCCGCCACAAAAATGGACAAAATCCGACTTCAACGGACAGTTAGGACGGCGGAAAAAATCATTGGCACCGCCCTACCCACTCTCGAGGACTTGCACACTGCAAGAATCCAAACTAGGGCGCGGAAAATCCTACTGGACCCTCCGCACCCTGCCCACCACCTTTTCCAGCTACTCCCCTCAGGCAGGCGCTACCGATCCATGCGCACAAATCCAGCAGACATTTAAACAGCTTCTTCCCCCAAGCCATTAACTCTTTGAACCCTTTCAACAGTAGCCAAAATGGAACTGTATAGTGCCACTTAGCAGTTTTTTTGTGTTTTTTTTTTGACGACGATACTAGTGCAGCGTGTTCTACCGGAAACAAATTCCTTGTGTGTTCTACATACTTGGCAATAAAGATGATTCTGATTCTGATTATTCTCATTTTAATGGTTTCCTATGGGAAATTAATTTTGGGGGTACACACTTTTTTTATTTTTTAGCAAATAGTCCAAACTTTGTATTATTTTATATTTTTATATACCTGTACTGTATGTGGCCATTGCATGTATGCGGCTATGTTTGGACAATATACGCTTGCCCTCGGTTGCTTGTGTTGTCACACATGAATACATATTCTGTACAGTATACAGTATAGTTTTTCCACTGTTTTCCTTGACAAAAATATGTTAACAGTTAATGGTTTTGTTCAGTTGGTGCTTGGTATGTACTGTCAACATGCAATTTTTAAAATATGCCGTATCTTGAGCTGACTCAGCTCGCCTGTCAAATTGTAAAAATTAATGTGGTCTCTGAGCCAAAACTTTTACCCACGCTTTTTACATACTAACTCAGTTTAAAATGTACATTAACAAGGAATTTCTTTACCAGCAATGATTTTATAACAACTGCAGGGTCACTATTGGGAGATCAACTGTATCAATTTACACAGTTTGTTTAGTGTGTCAATACTCTACAAAGAGTCTTTGGTCCAAAAAGGTTAGGCAACCTTAATCTAAACCATGAATGGTATCAACTGGACGTCTGACCATGTCACAACAATTAAACAGCAACTACGATAATAATTAACAGTACTACACAACCCTCCATGCAATTCTAAATAGACTTTTAATACATATTTTATCTGAAAAATGTTCCTTTCCAAATTGGATTGATTTTTTACTACGTCCATTCCCAATTGCTTGCTGCATCAAATCGGATTAATCCTGAAGACATTGATGCAATTTCCCTGTTTCTCTCTGACAGATGATGAAAAATAATTACGAGGATATGAAAGTCAGGAGGGCGGCCCGGTAGTCCAGTGGTTAGCATGCCGGCTTCACAGTGCAGAGGTCGCCGGTTCGCGTCCCGCTCCGGCCTCCATGTGTGGAGTTTGCATGTTCTCCCCGGCCCCGCGTGGGTTTTCTCCGGGTCCTCCGGTTTCCTCCCACATTCCAAAAACATTCATGGTAGGCAGATTGAACACTCCAAAGTGTCCTTATGTGTGAGTGGGAAAGTGACTATTGTTTCTCTCTGTGTGCCCTGCCATTGGCTGGCAACCAATTCAGGGTGTCCCCCGCCTCGTGCCCGAGGAGAGCTGGGATAGGCTCCAGCACCCCCCACGACCATAATGAGGAATAAGCGATACAGAAAATGGATGGATGGATGAAAGCCAGGAGCGCTTGCGGGTCACCGCTGAGGCAGGGTGAGGTGGTGCTAAAGCTTTGCCAGAAATCTTTGTACCTCCAGTAAAGCCCCTTCAGCATTAATTTATTTTATAATCTAAACATATGCGTTATTTCTCACAGCTCTCTAATTTATCAGTGAAGCCCGTCCTTTGGCCGCAGGAGAGAAAAAGCTCTGTCCCCGCACACACTTATTATGCCACCAAAGAACTGAAATGGGCAGAAGCACGCCAGTGACAGAAAAAAGACATTTTGATTTAGACTTAAAATAGCTCAATGCACATACATTCCCTTCTGACTTCTGTTTAATTCTTCTGAGAATATCACACCGACACAAAGGGATAAAAGTATCACGGTGATGGACATGATTTCAACTGTGGTTATCCATACAAATCCAATTTAAATTCTACTCAATACCCAGCCCACTGCCATTAATTTCAATGTTTTGTCAGTGTGGACAAAAAATATATATTTTTATAGAGTCAATCTAAGTCAATGATAAGACAAAAAGAAGAGATCGGGGTTTAACCATTGGACAAGACACCCACAAAGTAGCCCTATTTGCGGACGATATATTAATATATTTGGGAAAACCATCTACCTCTCTCCAGGAACTGTTCTCGACCATCAGGGCATACAGAGGATTTTCGGGATACAAACTAAACATCCATAAAACTCAAATATTGTCATTTAATTTTTCTTCGAGCAAGATGAAGTCAACCTGAAATTGGACTCTGAGAGTATCAGATAATTGGGCGTGAATATTCCAAAAGACAGATAAAATTGTGCTTGAAAATTACTACCCCCTCCTTGCCCAAATTAAAGCAGACTTGATCAGATGGAATCTGGTTCCATTCCTTGGAATATTGCAAAGGTTGGAAGCAATCAAAATGAATGTGTTGCCCAGACTACTTTCTGTATTTCCAACTTTAGCAATTGATATTCCCAAGGATATATTTCAAGAGTTGGACAAAGTAATATCACGATTCATTTGGAAGGAGAAGAGACCTAAAATTCGATACAAGACTCTACAACTGATGAAAAGCAAGGGAGGCCTCTCCCTACCAAAGATGATGAATTATTATAAGGCAACCAAGATAAATATGTTGGTCAATATCTGTAACCCGTCATATAGGGCGAAATGGAAAGACTTAGAATGCCAGATATCAAGTGATATTCCACTGCAAGCAATTATTGGAGACCCCGGATTAACCAATTATCTTAAAAGTGTCAAACCTTGGATCAAAACTTCAATCAAGGTGTGGCATGGAATATTAAAACAAGATAAAGACAATAGCCCATATTTACTTTTGAAATGGATTGGATTTGCCTCCGATTTTATACCATACAGAACGGATGCAGGCTTTCAAAAATGGGTTGGAAAAGGGTTAAGATTTACAGAGACCTCCTTGAGGAAGGAGGGATACGACAATTCCAAGACCTGAGAAACAACTATGGACTGAGTAATCACGACTTCTATAGATATCTCCAACTAAGACACTACTTAGAGAGAAACGTACATAAAGGATGGGTCCAACAAAGTGGTTTCTGTTTAATTAAGATATTCCTATTAACATATACATGTCAAAACCCAGAAGAGGAATTATATCAAAAATATACAAAGAGTTGCAGGAATTGGAAGGAGGAGAAACAACATCTATAAAGCACAAGTGGTCGGCGGAGGGAGGCATTACAATCCAACAAGAAGCATGGGAAAGAACAATAGCACAGCAATGGAATTGTACATCTGCCACTCTTGGAAAGAATTTGGGTGGAAGAACATCATCAGATTTTTTTAGAGTTCCGGCTCAAGGGCATGCGCAAGCATTAAGTACAGCTTGCTGGAGATCCTGTGGCAACAACAAAGCTTCACATTATCATGTTTTTTGAGAATGCCCAGTCATCTCCAAATACTGGAAAGAAACAAGAATGACAGTGGGTAGGATTGTGGGAAAAGTGGTTCCTCCAACCTTTGAAGCCCTGTATCTGGGTCTGGAATCTGATTTAATTCTTAATTCTGCCCAGAAATACATATACAACATTGTGCTGTTAGCATGCAAGAAAGCAATCACGAGGAGATGGCTAACAAAAGAACCCCCAACAGTCAAAGACTGGATTAAGGTGGTGGGTGAAATTTATGAAATGGAAAAGATTGCTTTCATTGTCCGAGGCGAGCGAGAGAAATTTGAGACTATGGGATACCTGGGAAAATTTTACAGCAACCTACGTGCTTATAAAGATATTTAAATTAACCTATGAACCCCAATCCACTCAAGGTCAAAATTGTTAATGATTGCTATTATAATTACTATTATTCATTATTTGTATTACTATTATTTGTTTCTGATTTTTTTTTTTCATTATTTGTTTACTTTTCTTTCTTATACGGCACAGTGAACAGGACATTGCATCAGCAGAATTGCAAGAAATGTAAAACGTCTTATTGAGACGGTCATGTGATCTATGTTTTGTTTTGATGTCTTGACCAGATGATGCTAAATGTGACCATGTTCTCCATTTTCTAACTGTTCAAAAAAAATCCATTAAAAATTCTACTCAATACCCAGCCCACTGCCATTAATTTCAATGTTCTGTCAGTACGGACAAAAAAAAATGTGTATATATATATATATATATATATATATATATATATATATGAAACTTGAATCTGTAGGCCTCACCGTCCAAATGAATTGAGACTGCAAGTCAAGGTACTGCTGTATTAGTTTTTCTTAGAATTATTGTATCATCCCTCTTTAGATATTGCAGATATGCCCAATGAATTGGCTGGTGAGAAAGAGTATGACACACTCCTAAAGAATAACCCTTTTCAGCAACAACGTTTGTCAATACTAATCCATGCATCATTGGTATTCTACCGAGATTCTCTGTATTGGTCAAGGAGCATAAGGCAACCACAATGTAGGTTACACTCGCTGGGAACATCACAAACTCGTTTTACAGGACAACACGGGGCATGCGCTCTTGGGGAGAGCTGATTCACTCCATATCACTGACGGGAGCTCCATCGAAATATCGACCATCAGTGGTACTTCGTGGTATTTTATGCGACAGATGGGTGTGGATAATGTTCAACCCACACAAGCAAGTTTCTCGACTCGGGTGAATTCAACACATCACGTCAGAAGAACATTGCCGAAATCAAAACAGTTGCACACACAGTTAATAGCATGGCATGTTCAATATTTTACCATTTGCTTCTTTTCATCATGGCCCCGGTAACAAAACTAGTTTTGTAGCTCGGTAGAACCGTCCAGTAATGGTTTTGGTCAGCCATGGCGGTCGCCGATAAAGGCAATACAGGCAAGGGAGTCGTCCACTACAGCCAGCGGCTCATGGCAGATAATCTCCGGGCGGGGACCCACTGGAGCCAGTTTTCTTCGTCGGCAACGTCCGAGGATACAAATCCGGTCGTTCAGTTTCGGTAAAAACTGAGCCCCAAACCACAGCTCGCCAGCTCGATGATGGCGAAGTCGCTTGTACGGCCATGCCCGTTCTTCGAGGTCTCCCCTTGTCACACGTTATCCTTCAGGAGTTTCTGTCATCGCAAGCATGATACATGATCAAATGACATAAGCAACAAAAACACGTGAAAAGTGACAGGGGGAGAACAAGAAAATGGTATCGGCAGCGATGCAGAGCGCATGCTCAAAGATTTGCCTTTAAGGATTGTTGCTTTCCGGTTCCCTCGGACAAAAATACGAGAAACTGGGCCCCGGCTGTAATGCCTGTTTAAAAATATAGTGTTAGCGTTGAGATCTTCAGCGCTTTCGCGATGCATTTGGGAGAATAAAGAGTCGAGATGGTCCTCTTGTTTAGATCATACAAGTAGGATATTTATTTGCCGGAGCACAGAGAGCAGCCGCTGCGCTCATCGTCGTACGAGAAGTCAAAAACATATACATAAACTGGCTTTTATCGCTGTCAAGTCACGTGATGCCGCGTAGTGGCTGGGTTGACAGATCAGCTCAGTATTACAGCATTACACAAAATGAGGATACAATGTAACTTTCTTAACAGTTAGTATGCGATGATAGAGTCTGCTTTGTGGTTCGCTGTGTCTGTCCTAGACGAGCTTGAGCCAATCTTGAGTCTTGCAGTCACATATTCACTTACAGTCATTTACAACTTCCTCAAGAGGTGGGTCTGTCAATTGGCCTGTCAGATCTGACAGGTAGGTCATGCCCTCATCGTAACATCAGCTGAAAAAGGCACGTCACAACAACATACGTGACACTCTGACGAAGGTGGTAGTATATGCCGAATCATGTAAGGCAGGGGTGTCAAAGTCATTTTTTGCCGCGGGCCACATTGTAGTTATGGTTTCCTCTCGAGGGCCGTTATGAATTTGGGGAACCCATTAGAATGTTTAAATCCCTTCAAATATGACATATAGAGCACACAGCAAATTAATGAATAACTCGTTTTCAAATCTGAAGTCAAGAATAATGACTTTTATCGTGGTTGACATCCAAAAATATGAAATTTTGGCTCAGATTTTAGCAATCATCATGGAATTTAACAATTGTATTGCTTTCGCGGGCTGAAAAAAATGATGTGGCGGGCCGGATTTGGCCCGCGGGCCTTGACTTTGACACCAGTGATGTAAGGTAATTGAACACCGACAAAAGCCACTGCCTGTAAGAAAAGAATCTGTTGTAAATTAGATAACAAGTAGACAGTATGAATGTTGTGTGAATAGGCAATCATATGTTAAACTTGGCCTTACGTGCAATCCAGATTTGGAAGGGTTGATCCGATCGGCCGGTGAGTGGGTGTGGCTGTGGAGATATACGGCTCTCGTTAGCCGAGGGAGATATACGCCATATACATACATATATATGGCGTATATATATATATATATATATATATATATATATATATATATATATATATATATATATATATATATATATATATATATATATGGTTACTTACTTCGAAAGCCACAGTCACGGTTGACCACGAAACAACTAGTAGCTCAGTGTTCCAATATCCACAAACGGCAATTGCTATCACAACTTGAGATAGATGAGGTACAACACAAATTCCGAGGTGAAGGGCCCCAGGCTGCCACATCAGAGGAAGGGGTTCAACCAGAGATTGGGAGGCAAGCCCCAATGAATGATGAGATTGGGAAGCCAGCCCCAATGAATGAAATGCTGAACGAGGCAGCAACTGACCTGAGAGATAAGATCATGGCAAGAATGAAAACTGGGCAACTAAGAAACCGATTACAACGGCTATGTGAAGTACCACCTGAAAGTCTCATGGAAACTGTGAATGCAGCACTGAGAACGATCCCGACCGGAACGATCACGGAAACCAATGAGCTGATATACACCTCAGCATCAGTGATCCTAGAGATGCTTGGCTACAATAGCAACCATGAGCGCCACGAGATTCATTACCCACCATGGAAAAGACGGTTGGAGGCCAAGATCAAGGCGGCTCGGAAAGATGTGAGTCAATTGACGGAGACCCAGAGAGGTGTGAATAAAAGGCCAATACCCAAGAGGTACATGCAGATAACCATACCTGAAGCACTCGAAACTGCTAAACAAAGGCTCCAGGCCTTGGCCAGTCGCCTAAAGAGGTACACGAAAGAGAATGAGGCCAGAAGAATAAACAGGCTGTTCGCAACACAACCTGCGAAAGTGTACGCTCAGTGGCAGGGTTCTAACAGCAGAGCAGACCCTCCAAGGCTGGAAACTGAAAGATACTGGAAAGACATATGGGAGAAGGAGGTCTCACATAACAGCAGTGTACAATGGCTGGTGACTCTGAAAGAGGAGCAACCTCCCTGAACAGAACCCAGTTACCATCACAGCGGCAGATATACAAGGAAGAGTCTCAGGTATGAAAAACTGGATGGCACCAGGCCCGGATATGGTCCACACCTACTGGCTAAAGCAACTCACAGCTCTCCACGAGCGCCTAGCAGCACAAATGAACCAGCTGCTGATGGATGGGACTCACCCAGGATGGCTAACCGAAGGGCGAACAATCCTGATCATGAAGGATTCCTCAAAGGGTGCAGTTCCTTCCAACTATCGGCCAATAACCTGTCTCTCCACAACATGGAAGCTCATGTCAGGCATCATTGCGGCTAAGATAAGTGGACACATGGATCAATACATGAGCAAAGCACAGAAAGGCATTAGTAGAGATACTAGAGGTGCCAAACATCAGCTGCTGGTTGACAGAACAGTCGCTCAAGACTGCAGGTCCCGACATACCAACCTGTGCACAGCCTGGATTGATTACAAGAAAGCATATGACTCGATGCCACACACATGGATCAATGAATGCTTGGAGTTGTATAAGGTCAACAGGACCCTGAGAGCCTTCGTTGCAAACTTGATGAGGATGTGGAAAACCACACTTGAAGCCAATGGCAAGCCACTAACGCAAGTGTCCATCAAATGTGGCATATACCAAGGTGATGCACTCTCCCCACTGCTGTTCTGCATAGGACTGAACCCCCTCAGCCAGATAATCGCCAAGACAGGCTATGGATACCGCCTCAGAAATGGAGCTACGATCAGTCACCTCCTCTACATGGATGACATCAAGCTGTATGCTAAGAGCAAAAGGGACATAGACTCCCTGATCCACACAACCAGCATCTACAGCAGTGATATCGGAATGTCATTCGGGCTGGAGAAATGTAGTCGGATGGTGACTAAGAGGGGCAAGGTAGTCCACACTGAAGGGGTCTCACTCACTGAAGGAACAATAGCAGACATTGAAAACAGCTACAAGTACCTCGGTATACCACAGGCCAATGGCAACCTCGAATTAGCAACAAGGAAAGCAGCTACGACCAAATACCTCCAGCGGGTGAGGCAAGTCCTCAGAAGCCAGCTCAATGGCAAGAACAAGACCCGGGCAATAAACAGCTATGCCCTGCCAGTGATCAGATACCCTGCAGGAATAATAAGGTGGCCAAAGGAAGAGATTCAGACCACGGATGTTAAGACCCGAAAACTCCTCACCATGCACGGAGGGTTCCATCCCAAGTCCAGCACCCTGAGACTGTACACAAGCCGTAAGGAAGGAGGCCGGGGACTAGTGAGTGTGAGAGCCACTGTCCAGGATGAAACATCCAAGCTCCATGAATACATCAAAGAGAAGGCTCCTGTTCGGTTAAAACTTCTTGTCTGTCTTACCTGGTTCGGGTATTGTCGGGAGTTCACTTGATAAAAATATCAGCAAGTACGATAGATGGTGAACAAAAAACTACTTTATTCTAATGAGACAGAAAAGGCACTTCTCGTCTCGGTGGGACGAAGACATGAGCACACGAGCAAAGAGAGAACAAAGAGACAAAGAGAGCGAGCTCCCGCTCTGACAAGTTTTTAAACATACACAGTGGCGATCTGTTGTCCAATCAGTTACGAACAAGTCGACCTTTCCCGTCCAATCGGTTACGAACAACTCAGCGTTGGGCGGGTCTCAGATTGGAGTTGGAGCTGTTGCTTTTTCCCAACGACTATTGAACTAATAAGACTGATAGTTTTATTTAACTAAATTAGACTGAAATTAAACGTGCACAATTCATAATATATACTAAGCTAAACATGAAAAAACATATGTTTACTTAATCTAAACATGAAATGACGTAATATGTTTACTAATGTGCATAAACACTCTATCATTCCCTCCTGTTGTACATTTAAACATCAGTTCATACATTTCCAAAAGTTTTCATGCATGCACGTCATACTAATTGCACAGGGAACCATTCTAATTTCATCTATCCAACGTCTAATATTATTTAACTAACCATGGAGAAGGCGAAAAACCTCTATCACAAATTTGCTGCTGTGATATATAACCTCTCCATTTTTGAGGGTTTTTAATGAGGAAAACTCCTTCTTGGCTCTCCGTTTCCTTTTTTTGCTTTTGTTCTTTGGAGCAACCACTCTCTGGCCATGGTGTACTATCCCTAGCTACAACACTGGGTCCCCTTCACGCATTTGTTGATACAAAACCTTTGCGTAATTCACCTGAGAATTAGTTATCATATTCATTAGCATTGTTCTTAAGCATGGAATAATACAACCAATGACTAAGAAAATAAGTACAATCACAATTGCGAATGGGATAAACATTCTGAGCAAAGTCTTATACCAAGAGCCCCCAAAGAGCCCGTCAAAGATCCACGGTTGATCAGGCCGGTGATCTTTGGCCATGGCATCTCTGAGATCCCTGACAACAGACAGAGCATCAGTCATGTTTATGGAATTCGCTTCTTCGGGTATGTACGTACAACAAGTATCACCCACCATAGCACAGACGCCCCCTTGTGGGGCTGTCAAAAGGTCCAAAACCATTCTATTTTGCAGCACCATTTGTCTAATTGCTGCAATTTCAGTGTTTTGCATTTCATCTACTTCCAAACTGGCGTTTACAAACACTTGAAACCTGTAGTCAATTGTTTCAATTCGTAGCATGTTTTTAGCTACTCCAATTTGTGGAAAAAGAGCTAACATTACCTTACTTCCCGTGGTACGGTGTTTGAATTGTTCTGGAACATCAGTTCCCCAGATCGAATCGTGGGGCTTAAACGACACTCTTCTTTTCACATGATGGTGTGCTGGACGACTGGTAACGATGAAAGTATTGTCAGTCACAGTAACAGGTGCGCACATACCGTAGGCTTTCGGAGGAATAAACGAATACACTTTCCAACCACATAACCACCAAAGATGTGAAGATACAGGTAAAATGGTGACATTGGTGTTTAACGGTAGCACGTATAAACATCTATTCTCATCTATAAAACCTAGATTTTGACCTGTACCGTACATTGCAACGCATACTGGTAATCTCAATCCGCTCTCGGTCATAACCTGATTTTCAGTTTCCAAAATGGTGTCTAAACTTGGAACAATCTCTCCTCTCGAAGCATTGCGAAGAACTGGAAAATGTTGATCAGGTTTATGCGAAGATATTAACATATATGCAGCTCGAGCCATTTTATCTCCAAATACCTTTGAATGCACTCTTTGTTGCGTTACAGAATGTGGCATAAAAGAACAAACAAAGCAATTACTTTTCCTATTTTGTTTAGCAATTAATGTAGCATAACGATACCACGTGTTTGATAACAACGGATTCCAGTCATGTTTTTCTCCTGCAAATGGTTGATATAATGCGTCCATGACACCTGTATTTTGGGCTTTTTTGTCAGGTATTTCAACATAGGCTGTCAGTCTGATGTGCGGTTTATTTTTGAACGGTGATGTCACGACTGGTGTTGTCAAAGATGACAAGATGCATATAGTTACGGGAAAACCAGTGTGATGTTCACGAGAATCAGGACAGAGTCTCAAGTCCAGGCATCCTGCAACATCATGAGTTATAATAGCAAGTTGGATATCAGTCATTGTACCAGTTCCAGTTCCTGTTCCTAACCAGTTCCCTCGAGCTATCTTGACGACGATTCGTTTTGCTTCTTGGGCACAGCTATTTCGAACCCATTCTGTGTTTGGCTTAGAACGGACCACAACGGAATCCCAACCAGTGGTCCAAGCCTTCCCCGACTTGATACGAGCGTACCAAAACTCTTGGGGATAATTGCTACCCTCTTGTCGTGCTTCGTTCACGAGGACGCTAAGAGGAAATGACACAATTCCTGCAGCTTCGAGTGGAAAGCAGGCTACAGGATGTGTCAAGCTTGGGCACTTTTCTGCCATCGTTGGTTGCAATGGTGGAGTTTGGCAGGCTGATGGAATGGGAGGCTTTACGTGCGTCATCTGGATTGCCTCCACTAATTCATACAGCAAGATGATGTGGACCAAACCCATGGCTATTGAGTAGTTTGGCTCCATCTCTCTTCCACCTGCTCCGGATCTGGTTGGTGAACGATATTGCAGTGGCTTTGATGCACCCAGGTGGATCTCTCGGCGATCTTGATGGCAGTTGGCGTGGTTATCAGCACGGTGAATGGCCCCTCCCACTTTGGCGCCGACCAGGACTTCCTCTTAATTGATTTGATCAGCACGTGGTCTCCGGGCCGAAGCAGGTTTTGCTCCTGTGGAGACAACAGGGCAGACTGCGGCAGTACACAGGCTGACTGAACCTCTTTTGTTGTAAACATTTCACACAACCATTTTGCCAACAAAGCGCCTGGATCTGATTCATTTTCTTGCCAGGGCACACCTTCCCATAATGGGAGGATGAAAGGTCTGCCATGCAAGATCTCAAAAGGCGTTAAGCCGTTATTAGTGGGTGTTATTCTCATATATAATTTAACCAAAAACAGACATTCAGGCCATGGTTTGCCTGTTGCCTCCATGGTTTTCCTGAGTCGATTTTTTATTGTGCCATTCGTTCTTTCAACCAATCCTGCACTCTGTGGATGATATGCACAGTGGTTTTTTAATTTAATACCTAAATGTTCAGAGATTTTGGTGATTACGTCATTAACAAAATGTGGTCCATTATCACTCCAAATTATTCTTGGTATGCCATGTTCTGGAATAATATGTTTGCATAATGCTTTTGCAACGGATAATGCATCGGATTTCTTTGAAGGCACAATTTCCACCCATTTGGTGAATGAATCAATTAACACCAAACAGTATTTATAAGAATTACTTGTGCTTAGTTCAATGAAATCCATGTGGACCACTTCAAAGGGGTGTGACCCTTGTGGAAATGTTCCTCTTTTTGGTCGCATGTTACCTTGTGGATTGTGTTTACAGCATATCAAACAACTCCAACAAAAGTTTTTTGCATACGAATTGAAACCTCTGCTTAAATGGAATACTTTCCCTGCTATAAACACCATACCCCCTGTTGATATATGTGAACTACCATGGCTCAATCGAGCCACCATAGGGAACATGTTTCTCGGTAAACATGGTTTGTTGTCTATTTTATATCAGAATCAGAATCAGAATACCTTTATTTGTCCCGCAATGGGGAAATTTGCAGTCCACAGCAGCAATTGAAGAGGGATGGGGTTGGGGTGGGAGTGAAAGGATAGAAAACAAGATATTCTAAGCATAACAAAATAAAAATGTCAACTGTATACTGTGCAAATGTAGATGTGCAAAAACCGTTCTATAAACAAGACTGTACATAGTGCAGAATCAAGAAATGCATTTAGATATATTGCAACAAGCCATATTTACAAGTGTCCAGTTTTTTTTTTTGTTTTTTTTTCACAACTCATCAATTAGCTTAGCACCATCGGCAAGCCACAAATCTTTTTCGGATTTTGTAGCTAACGCTTGCATGTCCTTTAAAACTTGTGTAGGCACTAATTCACGCATTTCTTGATTGACCAAATTGAAAGTAGTCTGAGCAGCGTTCTTGGCTGCTGTATCCGCTCTCGCATTGCCTGAGGTAATTCTGTCTTTAGCTCTCGTGTGCGCTGCACATTTGCATACAGCTACACTTTTTGGAAGGAGGATAGCTTTCAATAAGCCTCTCAATAAATCTGCATGTTCGACAGATTTTCCGTTCGATGTAGTCATTCCTCTGCGGTTCCACTGAGCTGCAAAGCAGTGAAGTGTGGAAAACGCATATTGACTGTCCGTAAAAATCGTCACCGTTCTCCCTTCCGCCCATTTACACGCTTCAGTCAATGCAACAATTTCTGCTGCTTGTGCTGAATACGTGTTTGGTAATGAGCCATCAGCAACAATTTCAACATCGGTCACAACAGCATAGCCTACCCTGTTAGCCCCTGCGTCTGACCTAGACGCAGAGCCGTCAACGTACAGGTAGATGCTGTCAGGTAAAGGTATGTCTTTTAAGTCTGGTCGTGGTTTGCAGTTCTCATTTATTCTGTCAACGCATGAATGTGGTTCTCCGTCCACAGGTAGAGGTATAAGTGTCGCTGGGTTAATGCTATTGCACCTCTCAACAGTTATATGTGGTTGTTCCAGCAGGGTTGTCATGATAGACAAATGTCGTGCTGGTGACGAGAAGGTCATTTTTGTGCCTGTAATTAATAAGTCAACTGAGTGTGGTACCATCAGCGTTGTGGGATGAAAAAGTACTAGTTCAGCTGACGACTGAACTGCCAACGCTGCGGCACACACTGCTCTAACACATGCTGGAAGAGCTGCAGCTACTGGATCCAGTCTTTTAGAATAAAATGCAACTGGTCTCAGCTTTTGTCCATGCTTTTGTAACAGGACTGAAGTCATGTCTTTGTCTTTGCAGTCAACTGTTTGAACAAAAGGTTTGTCATAGTCAGGTAAGGCTAAGACGCTAGCGTTTGCTATCAATTTTTTTAATTCTGTAAATGCTTTACTGCCCTCTTCGGTCCACTGAATAGAGTCTTTCAGTGCCATTTCGTCTTGGTATATAAGTGTCAATAATGGTTGGGTTACTTGTGCATAATGCGGAATCCAAGTTCTGCAATAATTGCACAGTCCCAAAAACGTCATCATCTGTTTTTTCGTCTTAGGTCGAGGAACCTGCAAAATTGTCTGTTTTCTCTTAGTTGTCAACTCTCTTCCCTTTCTTGACAAAAGATGTCCTAAGAAAACTACTTCTTCTTGACAGAACTGCAATTTATCCAAAGAAGCTTTGTTACCTGTATTCGCTAAATATTGGAACAAAGCTATTGATACAGTCTTGTTCTCATCTTCAGTCGGTGAAGCAATTAAGATGTCGTCAACATACAAAAGAATCTGAGAAGATTCAGGATGTTTAAAATCAGCAATACACGAAGACATTTCCTGTGAAAAAATTGTAGGACTATCTGTAAACCCTTGTGGTAATCTTGTATATGTATATTTTTTCCCATTAAATGTAAATCCGAACCAATGACGTGAATTTTTGTGTAATGGAATGGAGAAAAAGGCATTGCTCAAATCAATTACTGTAAACCATTTTTTGTCAGGTTTTAAACTGTTCAATAATGTGTGCGGGTCTGGCACACACGGAGCACGTGATTGTATGGATTTATTTATCTGTCGTAAATCATGCACCATTCTCCAAACTCCAGATTCCACTTTTTTAACAGGAAATATCGGTGTATTACATTCACAAGTTGGGTCTTCAATCAAAATACCAGCTTTCACCATATCCCGTATTACAGGGGTGATGCCAATAATAGCATCCTGTTTTAATGGATATTGTTTAAGTCTTGGTCGATAAGTCGTTTTAGGCAATACTTCAACTGGTTTCGCTGTTTTAAGTAAGCCCACATCAGTTTTTCCCGATGACCAAAGGGTGGCAGGGACGTCTGGAGAGTCCTCCGCCCCTAAAGTGGCCATCAATCATAATTCTAGTGAATCGACCTTCACTGGGTCCCCCATAGCGTCAACTACGAAGGACTCCAGAAAATTCACTTTTTTGGGTTTATACCCTTCTTCTGTTGGTATTAAAGCTATTTGCAGTTGTTGTAAGGTCTCTTCCCAACAAATTTATAGGACACTCTCCACTCAAGACCATAGTGACCTTGTATGGAGTTAGTCCCTCATCTAAAATTTTTATTGGTTTAGAAATCGGTAACAATGTCACTTTCCCATCTGCAGATACCACAGAAATTTGTTGTCGACTCGGAGTGACACCTGGAATGGTGTCTCTTAACACTGATCTGCATGCACCACTATCGCAAAGAAATTTGACATCCTTTTTCCCGATTTTTAGCCAATAATAAGGTTTTTCGTTTTCCGGTAAGGTCAAGGCAAACACATTAGTCAAATCCAAGATTTCAACTGGTTTTATTGATTCCCATTTCCCACTGTTGTGCTTGTTGTCATCAGTGTTGAAATGGGGTTCCTCGCGTCAATCTGAATGTTTTGTTTTTTGTCCTTCACCATATCGCGTATTATATGGTGGAGGTCTGTAAGATTTCCCATGTTTCCTTTTCGGTATAGGTTTCTTCTTGCAGTGGCGAGCAATATGCCCTACACTGCCACAACTGTAGCATCGATCATTGTGCGGCATCCGTCTCTTCATCCGATCCTGGTATAACACGTTCTCCATTATGTTACCCATGGTAGATGCCATCACATGTTCCATCGGCAAATTTGCACCATTTCCCCACTTTTTTCTCACCACTTCTTGGGCGTGTATTGCCCACTCCATGAGATCAACAAACCTTCCAGTCCGGTGTTGGACATAATGTTTGCGAATGAAATCTCCAATTTCCGGCGTCAAATTCTGCAAAAATGTTTGCTTGAATTGGTTGACATATATGGAATTCTCATCAGCAGATTCAGGAATACAGCAGTGGTTTCGAAAAACATTTTCCAAGCGTCCCCGAAAAATGTTAATATCTTCCCCACGTAACTGTCTACAATTCTGAATCAAGCCAAAGTTTGGTGTTTTTTTCCATAATGTTCGGATGTTTTCACAAATCAATCTTCGTTGGGTTGTCGCTTCCTCGTACGTCATGTTCGTTCCCATCGATGTTTTCCCAGTAAAGTCACCTTTCACCCGATTCCAATGGTGTCCCAAGCATCTCCTGAGAACCTTAAGTGTTTCTTGTCCATTCAACTGATAAGAAGCACATAATTCCTCAAAATTCTCAGTCCAGCTTTCTGCATTTTCAACAACATTACCTAGTCCTTTACACGCCTCTGCGACATCACTGTCGCCCCATGGCCGATAAACCAAGATAGTTTGATCATGTATGCTTGAAGAATTAGGATTTGCTACCTGAATAAGTGGTAAGGCGTCACAGTCGCTTCCATTATTCATTCCAATTCAATTCAACTCTTCAAACGGATACAATTGTCCAGAACAATTTGCTTTGCTCCTTGTACGCGAAGAGACACAATCAGCAGCAATCTGATTTGCCATATCAGGTTGTAATCCTCGTATTCCTCCAGTAGGGGTCATAAGCGCTCCATTCTGCTGTTCTGCCCAACAGACATTTGGAGTCATCACCGGAGGGGGGGGGGGGCACCCAGGGGGGCCCACCCGCCCCACAGGGGTTGAACAAATGGCGTCCTCCCCTTTCTTCAACCCTGCGGAGGAGGGGTAGAAGGAGGAGGGGGAAGAGAAGGAGTGGTAGGAGGGGGGTTGTGGCGCCTGCCCGGGGCAGCCCCCCGCCTCTCCCCCTCGCCTCCCGTGGGGGAGCTCTGGGGATTGAAACAATGGCTGCTTTCCATTTTCCACCAACTTTTCATTGGGACGTGCAACAGACGAAGCCACAGTCTCATTGTCAGAGCTCACTTTGGAAGACATTGCAACTATCGCTTTCTCCTCTTTTTTCATTCGTTTGGCTTCCATTTCCCTCTCCCTGATTCTTGCTTGCACAATCCAAGCTTCGCAGGCAATTATCTCGGCATGTATCTTTCCAAGAGATTTTTTCATCGCGGATGCTTCCTGAAGTTTCAATCGAAACATGATTTCCCTCAAAGGTTGTAGTTGCAACGCACCAGAGAACGTACTACAGTCCATCCACTTCTTGCAATAAAGTTCGCTTCCTGGGAACTTTTTGGACATAAACTCTACGTCCCTATGAATTGGGGTCTTTTTAGAAAAAAATAGCACCCATTTTCACGATTGCAACAACAAATTCCTTCTTTAACTATCATCAGAAAGGAAGCACACCTCGCGATGTTGATTCAAACCCAAGAACAAAGGGCGTGATTCGCGCCAATCCTCAGCCAGGATGCGCGTTCACGCACACACACAAGGAATGCTCTTACGCACACACACACACACACACACACCAACGGCTCAAATGACTTCGCCCCCACCCTTTTTTTCTCTCCGAGACAAAGAACTTTCTCTGTGCCACTATACTAGCATAGACAAACCACTTTTAAGAATGTATTTTTGATCTTATTTCTTTCCTCTTGACTTCGTACTGTAGCAGCTGCCCTAAAATACTTCCGCTTTTCAGAATAAAAGCGGTCCACCACACAAACTGAATCCCAGCTATCACCACCTTGTGATCAATATTCTTTCGCTGGAAAACTTCCGAATCACAATTCGGCGTGTGGATTTCTCGTGCACATTAATATGCACTTCTCCGCCGGCATACGTATTCTCGTTTGGCCACCTTGCCTAACGAAAATCGCTTCACACCGGTTCGTACGTGAGTCAAGTGGAAAAGACCGTCTCTGGCCAGGAGAAGTCTCACAATGCATTCAAACAATGGCTGCTAGCTAGCGCGCTACTTACTTAGTGAACTTTTGAACACTGCCGTGTAGTCCTCCAGCCAGAACGCCAGGAGCCACAACGCCACCAGAAAGGAGTGATTCTTCTCGTCTCTCGCGCGGATTGCACGAGCAGGCTTCAGTGAAGAGCGAAGAATGTTCGTTTCTTCCGTAGGCCGTAGCCAGCCAAGGAGCAGGTTCGACGCGCGTCTCTACGCGTGTTTCCCGTCAAAATTATAAAACGGGCTAACCACCGGGAGCTTCTTTAGCTGTGTTCCCGTCTCGCCTTGACTGGGTCGCCCAGGTGGTAGTCCTCACGCTAAGGCTGGTTGACTGGCACGGGTTCTCCGGCACCAATTAATGTTCGGTTAAAACTTCTTGTCTGTCTTTCCTGGTTCGGGTATTGTCGGGAGTTCACTTGATAAAAATATCAGCAAGTACGATAGATGGTGAACAAAAAACTACTTTATTCTAATGAGACAGAAAAGGCACTTCTTGTCTCGGTGGGACGAAGACATGAGCACACGAGCAAAGAGAGAACAAAGAGACAAAGAGAGCGAGCTCCCGCTCTGACAAGTTTTTAAACATACACAGTGGCGATCTGTTGTCCAATCAGTTACGAACAAGTCGACCTTTCCCGTCCAATCGGTTACGAACAACTCAGCGTTGGGCGGGTCTCAGATTGGAGTTGGAGCTGTTGCTTTTTCCCAACGACTATTGAACTAATAAGACTGATAGTTTTATTTAACTAAATTAGACTGAAATTAAACGTGCACAATTCATAATATATACTAAGCTAAACATGAAAAAACATATGTTTACTTAATCTAAACATGAAATAACGTAATATGTTTACTAATGGGGCGGCCCGGTAGTCAAATGGTTAGCACACCGGCTTCACAGTGCAGAGGTCGCCGGTTCGCGTCCCGGTCCGGCCTCCCTGTGTGGAGTTTGCATGTTCTCCCCGGACCCGCGTGGGTTTTTTCCGGGTCCTCCGGCTTCCTCCCACACTCCAAAAACATGCATGGCAGGCAGATTGAACACTGCAAATTGTCCCTACGTGTGAGTGTGAGAGTGACTGTTGTACGTCTTTGTGTGCCCTGCGATTGGCTGGCAACCAATTCAGGGTGTCCCCCGCCTCGTGCCCGAAGACAGCTGAGATGGGCTCCAGCAACCCCCGCAACCCTAATGAGGAATAAGCGGTACGGATAATGAGATGAGATGAGATGTTTACTAATGTGCATAAACACTCTATCAGCTCCAACGGATGATGTACTCAGAGAATGTCTCAGACAATGGGGAACAGAGGAAGAGGTGCTGGAAGAGGGACAATCATGGGAGGAAAAGCCCCTACACGGGATATACCACCGAACCATAGCAGAAGTGGCTGATCTCAATTAGTCCTATCAGTGGCTAGAGAGGGCTGGCCTAAAGGACAGCACAGAGGCACTCATCCTGGCTGCCCAAGAGCAGGCCCTGAACACCAGAGCCATAGAGGCAGGGATATACCACACCAGACAAGACCCAAGGTGTAGGTTGTGCAAAGAGGCACCTGAGACAATCCAACACATAACTGCAGGGTGTAAGATGCTGGCAGGGGAAGCCTACATGGAGCGCCATAACCAGGTGGCTGGCATAGTCTACCGAAACATCTGTGCGGAGTATGGACTGGAAACCCCAAGGTCAAAATAGGAAACACCTCCCAAGGTGGTGGAGAATGACCGAGCAAAGATCCTGTGGGACTTCCAGATACAGACCGACAAGATGTAATGGCCAACCAACCAGATATTGTGGTCATAGATAAAGGGGAAAAGAAAGCCGTTGTCGTGGATGTAGCGGTCCCGAGTGATGGAAACATCAGAAAGAAGGAACATGAGAAAATCGAGACATACCAAGGGCTCAGAGAGGAGCTGGAGAGAGCCTGGAAGATAAAGGTGACAGTCGTGCCTGTGGTGGTCGGAGCACTCGGGGCAGTGACCCCTGAACTCGACGAGTGGTTGCAACAGATCCCGGGAACAACATCGAATATCTCGGTCCAGAAAAGCGCAGTGCTGGGAACAGCACGGATACTGCGCAGAACCCTCAAGCTTCCTGGCATCTGGTAGAGGACCCGAGCTAAAAAATGGGGGACAGACACCACCCATGGGGGGTGAGACGAGGATTTTTTATATATATGTGGTACCTCGGTTCTCGAACGCCTCACAGTTCGAACAAATCGGTGTCCGAACAAAATATTTGAGATATTCTTGCTTCGGCGTTCGAACATTCGCAGGTGATATCAATCATGAAATTTCCTCACTCGTGTCTTTTCCTCACACACATTTACACACGCGCACTCAACACTTCCACTCAATGACATGTTCACAATTTCATGCAGCAAACAAAAAAAAAACACGAAAAACACTGAAACAAGAAATACATTGTAAAAATAAAAACAACCTACATATTTGCAACACTGCAAACTTCAGAATATTTACATTTGTCCAAACAAATACAGTAAAGTCTCGTTATATCGATATTCAAGGGAGTCCGAAAAAATATCGATATAACCGGGACTATCGATATATCCGACCTTGTTTGCATGTAATTTTCTCCGTGCGGGCATAGAAATAGTATTGATATAACCGGGACCAATATATCCGATATCGATATAACGAGACTTTACTGTATCTCTTCAGAAGACCCCATATGATGAAAAAGAGAAATTGATTCAGTTTTCCCTTGCCCGGACGCGGGTCACCGGGGCCTCTCTCTGGAGCCAGGCCTGGAGATGGGGCTCGTTGGCGAGCGCCTGGTGGCCGGGCCTACACCCATGGGGCCCGGTCGGGCTCAGCCCGAAGAGGAAACGTGGGTCCCCCTTCTCAAGGGCTCACCACCAATGGGAGGGGCCAGAGGGGTCGGGTGCAATGTGAGCTGGGCAGCAGCCAAAGGCGGGGACCCTGGCGGTCCGACCCTCGACTGCAGAAGCTAGCTCTGGGGACGTGGAATGTCACCTCTCTTACAGGGAAGGAGCCTGAGCTGGTGCACGAGGTTGAAAAGTTCCGACTAGACATAGTTGGGCTTGCCTCCACACACAGCCTGGGTTCCGGTACCAGCCCTCTCGAGAGGGGTTGGACTCTCTTCCACTCTGGAGTTGCCCACGGTGAGAGGCGTAGAGCAGGTGTCGGCATGCTTATTGCCCCCCGACTCGCCGCCTGTACATTGGGATTCACCCCAGTAGACGAAAGGGTTGCTTCCCTCCGCCTACAGGTGGGGGGACGGGTTCTGACTGTTGTCTGTGCATATGCACCAAACAGCAGTTCAGTGTACCCATCCTTTTTGGAGACCTTAGGGGGTGTGCTGGAGAGCGCTCCCCCTGGGGACTCCCTTGTTCTGCTGGGCGATTTCAATGCTCATGTGGGCAATGACAGTGGGACCTGGCGTGATTGGGAGGAATGGCCCCCCCGATCAGAACAGGAGTGGTGTCTTGTTATTAGACTTCTGTGCTCAACACGGATTGTCTATAACAAACACTTTATTCAAACATAAGGGTATCCATATGTGCATGTGGCACCAGGACACCCTTGGTCGCAGTTCGATGATTGACTTTATAGTTGTATCATCGGATTTGCGGCCTCATGTTTTGGACACTCGAGTGAAGAGAGGGGCGGAGCTGTCAACTGATCACCACCTGGTGGTGAGTAGGCTCCGTTGGTGGGGGAAGATGCCAGTCCGACCTGGAAGACCCAAACGTGTTGTGAGGGTTTGTTGGGAACGTCTGGCAGAATCCCCTGTCAGAAGGAGTTTCAACTCCCACCTCCGGCAGAACTATACACATGTTCCGGGGGAGGTGGGGGACATTGAGTCCGAATGAACCATGTTCCGTACCTCCCTTGCTGAGGCGGCAAATCAGAGTTGCGGCCGTAAGGTGGTTGGTGCCTGTCGTGGAGGCAATCCCCGTACTCACTGGTGGACACCAGTAGTAAGGGATGCCGTAAAGCTGAAGAAGGAGTCCTACCGGGCTTATATAGCCTGTGGGACTCCTGAGACAGCTGACACGTATCGACTAGCCAAGCGGAATGCAGCCTCGGTGGTCGCCGAGGCAAAAACACGGGCATGGGAAGAGTTCGGTGAGGCCATGGAAGCCGACTTCCGGACCGCTTCGAGGAAATTCTGGTCCACCATCCGGCGTCTCAGGAGGGGAAAGCAGTGCACCACTAACACTGTGTACAGTGAGGGTGGGGCGCTGCTGACTTCGACTCGAGACGTCGTGAACCGATGGGCAGAGTACTTCGAAGACCTCCTCAACTCCACCAACATGCCTTCCTTGGAGGAAGCAGTGTCTGGGGACTCCGAGGTGGGCCCTCCGATCCTTGTGACTGAAGTCACCGAGGTGGTTAAAAAGCTCCTCGGTGGCAAGGCCTCGGGGGTGGATGAGATCCGACCGGAGTTCCTAAAGGCTCTGGATGTTGTGGGGCTGTCCTGGCTGACACGCCTCTGCAACATTGCGTGGTCATCGGGGAGAGTGCCTCTGGATTGGCAGACCGGGGTGGTGGTCCCCCTTTTTAAAAAGGGGGACCGGAGGGTGTGTTCCAACTACAGAGGGATCACACTCCTCAGCCTCCCTGGAAAGGTCTATTCAGGGGTCTTAGAGGGGCGGGTCCGTCGGAAAGTCGAGCCTCAGATTGAGGAGGAACAGTGTGGTTTTCGTCCCAGCCGCGGAACAGTGGACCAGCTCTACACCCTTAGCAGGGTCCTCGAGGGCGCATGGGAATTCGCCCAACCACTCTACATGTGTTTTGTAGACTTGGAGAAAGCGTTTGACCGTGTCCCTCGTGGAGTTCTGTGGATGGTACTTCGGGAGTATGGGGTACAGGAGCGGCTGATACGGGCCGTTCGGTCCCTATATGACCGATGTCAGAGTCTGGTTCGCATTGCCGGCAGTAAGTCGGAACCGTTTCCAGTGAGGGTTGGGCTCCGCCAAGGCTGCCCTTTGTCACCGATTCTGTTCATAACCTTTATGGACAGAATTTCTAGGCGCAGCCGAAGCGTTGAAGGTTTCCGTTTTGGTAGCCTCAGTATAGCATCTCTGCTTTTTGCAGATGATGTTGTACGGGGCCTTCAAGTGGAGCTCTCCAACTCTCGCTGGAGCGTTTCGCAGCCGAATGTGAAGCGGCTGGGATGAGAATCAGCACCTTCAATTCTGAGACAATGGTTCTCAGTCGGAAAAGGGTGGAGTGCCCTCTCCGGGTCGGGGAGGAGATTTTGCCTCAAGTGGAGGAGTTTAAGTATCTGGGTGTCTTGTTCACGAGTGAGGGTGAAAGGGATCGAGAGGTCGACAGGCGGATCGGTGCGGCGTCTGCCGTGATGCGGACTTTGTACCGATCTGTCGTGGTGAAGAAGGAGCTGAGCCAAAAAGCAAAGCTCTCAATCTACCGGTCGATCTACGTCCCAACCCTCATCTATGGTCACGAGCTATGGGTTGTGTCCGAAAGAACGAGATCCCGGATGCAAGCGGCCGAAATGAGCTTTCTCCGTCGGGTGTCCGGGCTCTCCCTTAGAGATAAGGTGAGAAGCTCGGTCATCCGGGAGGGGCTCAAAGTCGAGCCGCTTCTCCTCCACATCGAGAGGAGTCAGATGAGGTGGCTCGGGCATCTGATTAGGATGCCCCCGGGACGTCTCCCTCGTGAGGTGTTCCGGGCATGCCCCACTGGCAGGAGACCCCGGGGACGACCCAGAACACGCTGGAGAGACTATGTCTCCCAGCTGGCATGGGAACGCCTCGGGATACGCCAGGACGAGCTGGAAGAAGTGGCTGGGGAGAGGGAAGTCTGGGCTTCCCTACTGAAGCTGCTGCCCCCGCGACCCGACCCCGGATAAGCGGCAGAAGATGGATGGATGGATGAATGGATGGATGGATGGATGGATGGATGGATGGATATATATATATTTTCTTTTCCTTTCGGCTTTTCCCCTCAGGGGTCGCCACAGCGAATCAATGTCCTCCATCTATCCCGGTTTTGTGCATCCTCTTCCCTCACACCAGCTACCTTCATGTCCTCTTTGACCACACCCATAAACCTCCTCTTCGGTCTTCCTCTCGGTCTCCTGCCTGGCAGTTCAAGGCTCAGCATCCTTTTCCCGATATAGTCGCTCTCTCTCCTCAGGACATGTCCAAACCATCTCAGTCTGGCCTCTCTGACTTTCTCTCCAACGCCTCTAATATGAGTTGTCCCTCTAATGTACTTATTCCTGATCCTATCCAACCTGGTCACTCCCAAAGAAAACCACAAAATCTTCAGCTCTGCTACCTCCAGCTCTGCTTCCTGTCTTTTCTTGAGTGGCACAGTCTCCAGTCCAAACATCATGGCTGGTCTGACCACTGTTTTATACACTTTTCCTTTCATCCTAGCTGAAACTCTTCTATCGCACATCACACCTGACATTTTTCTCCAGCCGCTGCCTGGACACGCGTCTTCACCTCTTTTCCACACTCTCCATTGCTCTGGACAGTTGACCCCAAGTACTTAAAATCCTCCACCTTCTTTATCTCTTCTTCCTGTAGCATCACTCTTGCACTTGGATGCCTCTCATTCACACACATATATTCCGTCTTGCTGCGACTGACCTTCATTCCTCTCCTTTCCAGGGCATATCTCCACATCTCTAGTTTCTCCGCCACCTGTTCCCTGTTCTCGCTACAGATCACAATGTCATCTGCAAACCTCATGGTCCAAGGAGATTTTTGTCTAACATCGTCTGTCAGCCTGTCCATCACCATAGCAAACAAGAAGGGGCTCAGAGCTGACCCCTGGTGGAGTCCCACCTCCACCTTGAATTCCTCAGTCATACCGACAGCGCACCTCACAACTGTCTTACAGTCATTATACATGTCTTGCACCGCTCTGACATACTTTTCCGTCACTCCAGACTTCCTCATGCAATGCCACAGCTCTTCTCTGGGCACCCTGTCATACGCTTTCCCCAGATCTACAAAGACACAATGCAATTCCTTCTGACCTTCTCTGTACTTCTCTATCAGCATTCTTAAAGCAAACACTGCATCTGTCGTACTCTTTTTTTGGCATGAAGCCATACTGCTGCTCACAAATGTTCACTTCTGGTCTTCATCTAGCTTCAACTGCTCTTTCCCAGAGTTTCATTGTATGGCTCATCAACTTTATTCCTCTGTAGTTAGTACAACTCTGCACATCTCCTTTGTTCTTAAAAATGGGCACGAGTACACTTCGTCTCCATTCTTCAGGCATCTGTTCACCATCTAAGATCTTGTTGAATAACCCGGTCAGGAACACCACCGCCACCTCTCCAAGACACTTCCATACCTCGATTGGTAAATCATCAGGCCCGAGTGCCTTTCCCCCCTTTATCCTCTTCAGCGTCCTCCTCACATCATCCTTGCTAATGCTTGCTACGTCTTGGTCCTCAACAGTCACGTCTTCTACTCTTTGTTCCTTCTCATTTTCCTCAATCATCAATTCTTCAAAGTACTCTTTCCATCTTGCCATCACACTACTGGCCCCTGTTAATACATTGCCATCTCTATCCTTAATCACCCGAACCTGCTGCAGGTCCTTACCGTCTTTGTCTCTCTGTCTCGCCAGCCTGTAAAGATCAGTCTCACCTTCCTTGCTGTCTTGCCGAGCATACAAGTCATCATAGGCCTCTTGTTTGGCCTTTGCCACCTTTACTTTAACCGTGCGCCGCATCTCCTCTCAGTGTCCGTCCTCTCAGTGTCCCACTTCTTCTTTGCTAACCTCTTTCTCTCTATACACTCCTGCACCTCCCCATTCCACCACCAAGTCTCCTTATCTACCTTTCTTCCATTCGATACACCAAGTACTTTCCGACCTGTGTCTCTGATTATGTTCGCTGTAGTGTGCCAGTCATCTGGAAGGACCTCTTGCCCACCCAGTGCTTGTCTTACCTCCTTCCTAAATGTCATGCAACACTCTTCCTTTTTCAACTTCCACCATTTTGTCCTCACTTCAGCCTTTGGTTTCTTCATCTTCCTCACTGCCAGCGTCATCCTACACAACACCAACCTATGCTGTCTGGCTACACTCTCACCAACCACTACTTTGCAGTCACTGATTTCCTTTAGATGGCGCCGTTGACACAAAATGTAGTCTACCTGTGTACTTCTGCCGCCACTATTGTAGGTCACCCTATGTTCCTGTCTCTTCTGAAAGAAAGTATTCACAATAGCCATTTCCATTCTCTTAGCAAAGTCAACCACCATCTGTCCTTCAGCGTTCCTCATCTGGAGTCCAAACCTGCCCATCACCTCCTCATCATCTTTGTTTCCTGCGCCAACATGTCCATTGAAGTCTCCACCAATTACAACCCTCTCACTTCTCTGGATGTTCTGTATGACTTCATCAAAGTCCAACCAAAATGTCTCCTTCTCCGCCAGCTCACATCCTACTTGTGGGGCATACCCACAAACAACATCACACCTTCAATTTCTAGCTTCAGACTCATCATTCTATCTGATACTCTTTTTACTTCTAAGACATTCCTAACAAACTCCTCTTTTAAGATAACCCGAACTCAATTTCTCTTTCTGTCTTCACCACGATAGAACAACTTAAACCCTGACCCTAATCTTCTCGCCTTGCTCCCTTTCCACCTGGTCTCCTGGACACACAGTATGTCTACCTTCCTTCTCTGCATCATGTCAACCAGCTCTCGACCTTTACCTGTCATTGTTCCTACATTCAAAGTTCCTACTCTTAGTTGTATACTCCGGGCGGTCCATTTGTCTCTATTCCTCCGGGCACACCTCCCTCCTCTCCTTCTTCGACCAACAGTAGTCCATTTTCCACTGGCACCCTGAAGGTCAACAGTACCAATGGCGGCCGTTGTTAACCCGGGCCTCGACCGATCCGGTATTGGATTCATAGGTTTGATTCGCATATTTGTTTTGGCAATTTTTTTTTACATCGGATGCCCTTCCTGACACAACCCTTTGTATTTATCCGGGCTTGGGACCGGCACAATAAGACACTGGCTTGTGCCCCCTTGTGGCTACATTATAAATATATAGTGATATCATGCGATGCTGGCTCTCAGCGGGACAGGACAAGAAGTGCAATGGACGACAGGTTTGGATACAAACAAAGGTTTTTAATCAAAGGTTTCAGGGGGGATTCACAAGCAACAAAGGTTTGAATAGTGTCTCTTCCAATACTTAAATCAAAATAAAGTCTCTTCTGAGGTAAAACTGAAGACGGAGTTCTTTTACAAGAGTCTCGAGGCCTCACCCCTCTTGACGTCCTCCTCATGTAGCCTAGCCACCTTAGCTAGGTTCCAATCCAGTGTCCAGTCATGTGGTCCCAACTGGCAATGAGTTCCACGCAGCAATCAACTTCTTCACAGAGCACAGCAATCGATCTTGTCTTTCCCCAAGCTGCACACTCAGAGGCTCTCTGCCTTAAGAGCCTTGCCTGCCAATCCCGCCCTGAACAGCTGCAGGTGTGTGGTTTTAATTGCTGCCTTCCACCAGATGGGGCCAAGACTCTCTCTGGGTGGAGCCATCTTAGGGGGATGTATTTGCCCTCCTGGACACAGCCTCTCGTGACATCAAACGTCCCCCCCCCCCCCTTGAGACCGACGTCCTCGGCGGGGTGAAGGATGCGAAACAGGCCAAGAAGGCCTCCCTTCGGGAGAGGGCATCCGCATTGCCTTGGCGCTTGCCAGCCCTGTGGACAACAGAGAAGTTAAAGGCCTGCAGACTCAAAAACCACCTGGTTACTCTCCTGTTGGTCTCCTTGTTCCGGGCCATTTCAGTCCGGGGTGGGGATGTGTTGCCGGTTTCCCTCTTGGTCGTTCGCAGCATCTCCGCTGTGGCCTGGTACTGCTCCACCGCTGCCACTGTTTGACACGCAGTAGTCAGCGACTGCTGACTGATTATCCTTTTTGCCTCATAGGGCAGGGCTCGTAAGTAGCGATCCACGACAATGGCCTCGACCACCTCAGCTGCCGTGCTCCTTTCCGGTTCCAGCCACTTCCGTGCGATGCGGGCCAATTCGTGCATCTGTGCCCGTGGAGGTTGGTCTGGCTGGAAAGTCCAGGTGTGGAAGCGCTGTGCCATCCCGAACTTGGTGAGCCCATGTCTGCTGAGAATTTCAGCTTTTAAATAGTCGTAGTCTTCTGCTCTGTCTGCGGTCAAGTCCAGGACAGCATTCAGCGATTCCCCTGTCAGGAAGGGTGCAAGCAATCCCACCCACTGCTGCTTGGGCCACTTTTCTCGAGTGGCGGTTGCTTCAAACGTATGCAAGTACGTCTCAACATCGTCCGTCGCCCCCATCTTGGCTAAAAAAATCCCCCGCCTTCACCCGGGGCATGTTCTTGGCGGCCATTTGTTTTTGCAAGAGCAATTCCTCTCCCTTCAGTTCATTGGCTCTCCTTTGCTCCTCCAGGAGAGCCAAATTGGCCTGATATTGGGCTTCCTGACTTGCAAGCAGGGTTTTCAAAATGTCCTCCATTTTTTTTTTGTAATTGAGGGTATTTTCAATTTAGAAAAACCATAACACAAACCATCAATGTCCATGCACTTACTAACGCGTGTCCAGTGCCCGCATTCTCCACCATATTTGATATCATGCGAGGCTAGCTCTCAGCGGGACAGGACAAGAAGTGCAATGGACGACAGGTTTGGATACAAACAAAGGTTTTTAATCAAAGGTTTCAGGGGGGATTCACAAGCAACAAAGGTTTGAATAGTGTCTCTTCCAATACTTAAATCAAAATAAAGTCTCTTCTGAGGTAAAACTGAAGACGGAGTTCTTTTCCAAGAGTCTCTAGGCCTCACCCCTCTTGACGTCCTCCTCATGTAGCCTAGCCACCTTAGCAAGGTCCAAATCCAGTGTCCTGTCTTCGACAGCCAGTATTGTACCTTATTGTACTTCGTTGTACCTTATTGTACTTAGTTCCGAGATCACAAATCTTACGTTTCCCCATGGTTTAAATTGGTGTCAAACAACGTACTGTATATAAGTTCTGCTACGCTTTTTTATTGTGCTCGGTAAGACAGGTCAAAACACAATACTGCTTATTATGATACTATTTTCATTTCCCGTGCACATTTCTAGTCTTTATGTATAATTAGTTCCGTTTAGTACGATTCATGGTTATTACGATAATCCGGTTACTACGGTGCTCTTTTTCCTCTCCCGCCGGCCATTTTGCTATGTTTATATCGATACACGTCATCGGCGCGCCATTGGTCGACTTGGTAACGTGACTTGATCACGTGAGTTTGTCACGTGACCAGCACCCGTGTAGCAGAGCCATTTTTATTTTCAGACGCTAGCTCAGGTGTAGCAGACGAGATTGAAGTGTTTGTGTTAAAAGGTAAAAATGGGAAGCAGAAGAAGATTGATGACTTTTTTAAATGGTATACATAATACAGTAAGATGTAAGCGTTGCAGTTTCCCTGTTGTGTTATGTACATGCCCACTGTACTGTATAGGAATTCAATCGTTTTTTGCAACAATGTTTCTTGTTCTGTCTGCTGAAGCGTGATGATTTTGAAAATTATTAACATTCCATACTGTGTATTAAAGGACAACCGATGTCACTTTTTATTCAAATGCAAAACACCAATAAAAATGACTTCACGCCAAGACGTCTTGCATTGCTTGTGAATCCAAGCAATGGCTTCGGATAATATCCTTTCTTGTTACACATCCAGTTATGAATATGATTCAAATTGTTCTGAAGAGGAAAGCATACATGTTTGCAATCGATTAAAGAATTATATGTGCCATTTTGACGCAATATTGGGGGAACATCTCTCACCCAAAAAAAAAAAGAGGCACAAAATGGCGAGCTCATGGCCAGCTCCGTTTCTTATATGGTGCTTGGCTGCCCTCTTTTGGCGGCTTTTCTTAATGCAGTTCGGCGCAGGACGGAAATATCGATAGTACGGCGGTTATATCGACATTTTTTCTAACTCCCGAGAATATCGATAAAACGAGACTTTACTGTATATATATATATATATATATACACACACATATACACATGTATATATATATATATTAAAAAAAATCCTCGTCTCACCCACCATGGGTGGTGTCTGTCCCCATTTCAGCTCGGGTCCTCTACCAGAGGCCAGGAAGCTTGAGGGTTCTGCGCAGTATCCGTGCTGTTCCCAGCACTGCGCTTTTCTGGACCGAGATATCCGATGTTGTTCCCGGGATCTGTTGCAACCACTCGTCGAGTTTGGGGGTCACTGCCCCAAGTGCTCCGACCACCACAGGCACGACTGTCACCTTTACCTTCCAGGCTCTCTCCAGCTCCTCTCTGAGCCCTTGGTATTTCTCGATTTTCTCATGTTCCTTCTTTCTGATGTTCCCATCACTCGGGACCGCTACATCCACGACAACGGCTTTCCTTTCCCCTTTATCTATGACCACGATATCAGGTTGGTTGGCCATTACCATCTTGTCAGTCTGTATCTGGAAGTCCCACAGGATTTTTGCTCGGTCATTCTCCACCACCTTGGGAGGTGTTTCCCATTTTGACCTTGGGGTTTCCAGTCCATACTCCGCACAGATGTTTCGGTAGACTATGCCAGCCACCTGGTTATGGCGCTCCATGTAGGCTTTCCCTGCCAGCATCTTACACCCTGCAGTTACGTGTTGGATTGTCTCAGGTGCCTCTTTGCACAACCTACACCTTGGGTCTTGTCTGGTGTGGTATATCCCTGCCTCTATGGCTCTGGTGTTCAGGGCCTGCTCTTGGGCAGCCAGGATGAGTGCCTCTGTGCTGTCCTTTAGGCCAGCCCTCTCTAGCCACTGATAGGACTTCTTGAGATCAGCCACTTCTGCTATGGTTCGGTGGGACATCCCGTGTAGGGGCTTTTCCTCCCATGATTGTCCCTCTTCCAGCACCTCATCCTCTGTTCCCCATTGACTGAGACATTCTCTGAGTACATCATCCGTTGGAGCCTTCTCTTTGATGTATTCATGGAGCTTGGATGTTTCATCCTGGACAGTGGCTCTCACACTCACTAGTCCCCGGCCTCCTTCCTTACGGCTTGTGTACAGTCTCAGGGTGCTGGACTTGGGATGGAACCCTCCGTGCATGGTGAGGAGTTTTCGGGTCTTAACATCCGTGGTCTGAATCTCTTCCTTTGGCCACCTTATTATTCCTGCAGGGTATCTGATCACTGGCAGGGCATAGCTGTTTATTGCCCGGGTCTTGTTCTTGCCATTGAGCTGGCTTCTGAGGACTTGCCTCACCCGCTGGAGGTATTTGGTCGTAGCTGCTTTCCTTGTTGCTAATTCGAGGTTGCCATTGGCCTGTGGTATACCGAGGTACTTGTAGCTGTTTTCAATGTCTGCTATTGTTCCTTCAGTGAGTGAGACCCCTTCAGTGTGGACTACCTTGCCCCTCTTAGTCACCATCCGACTACATTTCTCCAGCCCGAATGACATTCCGATATCACTGCTGTAGATGCTGGTTGTGTGGATCAGGGAGTCTATGTCCCTTTTGCTCTTAGCATACAGCTTGATGTCATCCATGTAGAGGAGGTGACTGATCGTAGCTCCATTTCTGAGGCGGTATCCATAGCCTGTCTTGGCGATTATCTGGCTGAGGGGGTTCAGTCCTATGCAGAACAGCAGTGGGGAGAGTGCATCACCTTGGTATATGCCACATTTGATGGACACTTGCGTTAGTGGCTTGCCATTGGCTTCAAGTGTGGTTTTCCACATCCTCATCAAGTTTGCAACGAAGGCTCTCAGGGTCCTGTTGACCTTATACAACTCCAAGCATTCATTGATCCATGTGTGTGGCATCGAGTCATATGCTTTCTTGTAATCAATCCAGGCTGTGCACAGGTTGGTATGTCGGGACCTGCAGTCTTGAGCGACTGTTCTGTCAACCAGCAGCTGATGTTTGGCACCTCTAGTATCTCTACTAATGCCTTTCTGTGCTTTGCTCATGTATTGATCCATGTGTCCACTTATCTTAGCCGCAATGATGCCTGACATGAGCTTCCATGTTGTGGAGAGACAGGTTATTGGCCGATAGTTGGAAGGAACTGCACCCTTTGAGGAATCCTTCATGATCAGGATTGTTCGCCCTTCGGTTAGCCATCCTGGGTGAGTCCCATCCATCAGCAGCTGGTTCATTTGTGCTGCTAGGCGCTCGTGGAGAGCTGTGAGTTGCTTTAGCCAGTAGGTGTGGACCATATCCGGGCCTGGTGCCATCCAGTTTTTCATACCTGAGACTCTTCCTTGTATATCTGCCGCTGTGATGGTAACTGGGTTCTGTTCAGGGAGGTTGCTGTGCTCATCTTTCAGAGTCACCAGCCATTGTGCACTGCTGTTATGTGCGACCTCCTTCTCCCATATGCCTTTCCAGTATCTTTCAGTTTCCAGCCTTGGAGGGTCTGCTCTGCTGTTAGAACCCTGCCACTGAGCGTACACTTTCGCAGGTTGTGTTGCGAACAGCCTGTTTATTCTTCTGGCCTCATTCTCTTTCGTGTACCTCTTTAGGCGACTGGCCAAGGCCTGGAGCCTTTGTTTAGCAGTTTCGAGTGCTTCAGGTATGGTTATCTGCATGTACCTCTTGGGTATTGGCCTTTTATTCACACCTCTCTGGGTCTCCGTCAATTGACTCACATCTTTCCGAGCCGCCTTGATCTTGGCCTCCAACCGTCTTTTCCATGGTGGGTAATGAATCTCGTGGCTCTCATGGTTGCTCTTGTAGCCAAGCATGTCTAGGATCACTGATGCTGAGGTGTATATCAGCTCATTGGTTTCCGTGATCGTTCCGGTCGGGATCGTTTTCAGTGCTGCATTCACAGTTTCCATGAGACTTTCAGGTGGTACTTCACATAGCCGTTGTAATCGGTGCCTTCGTTGCCCAGTTTTCATTCTTGCCATGATCTTATCTCTCAGGTCATTTGCTGCCTCGCTCAGCATTTCATTTATTGGGGCTGGCTTCCCAATCTCATTATTCATTGGGGCTTGCCTCCCAATCTCTGGTTGAACCTCTTCCTGTGATGTGGCAGCCTGGGGCCCTTCACCTCGGAATTTATGTTGTACCTCATCAATCTCAAGTTGTGATAGCAATTGCCGTTTGTGGATATTGGAACACTGAGCTACTAGTTGTTTCGTGGTCAACCGTGACTGTGGGTTTCGAAGTAACCATTCAGCCCCCATTCTCCGCATGTAACCCCTCTGACTAGGGTTGCTTGAGTAGTAGCATTCCAACAGAGCCATGTTATCGTATCTCGTCCATCTCCGCTTTGTTCCAGTAGCCCATTTTTCATCAGGGTGCTCTGGTTCCCCAGCACCTGACGCAGACCTTGTTTGGCCGGGCGACGTCTGAGCCGGCATGTCATTCCATTTATTGTCTCTCATCATTGTATGAGGTAGGCATTAGCGTGAAGGGTCTTGCCCAAGGACCCACACTGGATGATGTCATTGTGCTCATTTGTGCTCATTTTCTCTGCCACAAGTGGGATTCGAACCCTCGTCTCCCATATGCCAAACCGATGCCTTATCAACTATATATATATATATATATATATATATATATATATATATATATATATATATATATATATATATATATATATATAGTAAAGTCTCGTTATATCGATATTCTCGGGAGTCCAAAAAAATATCGATATAACCGGACTATCGATATATCCAATCCTACGCGCATGTAATTTTCTCCTTGCGTTCATAGAACTAGTATCGTAATAATCGGTACTATCGATATAACCGATATATATATATATATATATATATAAATATATATATATATATATATACATACAAACATACATACATACATACACACACATATATATATATATACAGTAAAGTCTCGTTATATCGATATCGGATATATCGATAGTCCCGGTTATATCGATACTATTTCTATGCACGCACTGAGAAAATTACATGCAAACAGGGTCGGATATATCGATAGTCCCGGTTATATCGATATTTTTTCGGACTCCCTTGAATATCGGTATAACGAGACTTTACTGTATATAAATAAATGAGCACAAAACATCATCCAGTGTGGGTCCTTGGGCGAGACCCTTCACGCTAATGTCTACCTCACACAATGAGAGACAACAAATCGAATGACATGCCGGCTCAGACGTCGCCCGGCCAAACAAGGTCTGCGTCAGGTGCTGGGGAACCAGAGCACCTTGATGAAAAATGGGCTACTGGAACAAAGCGGAGATGGACGAGATGCGATAACATGGCTCTGTTGGAATGCTACTACTCAAGCAACCCTCGTCAAAGGGATTACATGCGGAGAATGGGGGCTGAATGGCTACTTCGAAACCCACAGTCAGGGTTGACCACGAAACAACTAGTAGCTCAGGTGTTCCAATATCCACAAACGGCAATTGCTATCACAACTTGATATTGATGAGGTACAACACAAATTTCTAGGTGACGGGCCCCAGGCTGCCAATTTCAGAGGAAGAGGTCAGACCAGAGATTGGGAAGCCAGCCCCAATAAATGAAATGCTGAGCAAAGCAGAAACTGACCTGAGATATAAGATCATGGCAAGAATGAAAACGGGCAACCAAGAAACCGATTACAACGGCTACGTGAAGTACCACCTGAACGTCTCATGGAAACTGTGAATGCAGCACTGAGAGCGATCCCGACCGGAACGATTTGGGAAACCAATGAGCTGATATACGCTTCAGCATCAGTGATCCTAGAGATGCTTGGCTACAAGAGCAACTATGTGAGCCACGAGATTTGTTACCCACCATGGAAAAGACGGTTGGAGGCTAAGATCAAGGCGGTTCGGAAAGATGTGAGTCAGTTGACAGAGACCCAGAGAGGTGTGAATAAAAGGCCAATACTCAAGAGGTACATGCAGATAACCATACCTGAACAGTGACGTGCAGTCAGTGGAGGCAGGTGAGGCCTCACATGTCATCATGGAAAGCTGTCATGGAAATATCAAATGAAAAAATAAATTAAACAGTTAGATGTATTTAGTGATTTGTACTTTAAAGTTCTTGTCCATTTACCTTCACCGTTTTAGGATTTTTTTCTAAATCGCTGAATTTTCACATTTACCGTTCAAATACTAAGTAGAGACGAGCGGTGACGTCATTGATGACGTCAGTGCCTCACCAGCCGTGAACCTCACCGCACGTCACTGTACCTGAAGCACTCAAAACTGCCAAACAAAGCCTCCAGGCCAGGCATGGGCAAACTACGGCCCGCGGGCCGCATACCCGTTAGGCTTTTTAATCCGGCCCGCCGAACCTGCCCAAATTATAGTAAAAACAGTGTCTGAAACTCATGACAAAAAAAATTAGCGGACAACAGGGCAGGTAACTGTAACACCATTTTTCACAACTTCAAGCACAATGAGACAACTAATCACATCAAAAAACATTGTAACAAAGTATAAAGTTTTTTCTAAAATCAAGAATGCACCTACTACAAATGCTGCCTTGCTTAATTTACGGTAAATGTGCATGGCTAGATTTTGCTGCAGTAGTCGATTGTCATTGCGGTGCACAATGCAACGTTTGCATTGCTTCCTACGAGCCACTAAGCCCCTTTCATGAGTCTCACGTACACTTTACAGTCACGGTTTAATGTAAATTTACGTATTTTAGCGTCACATATGTTGTTAGCTTCTTTTGAATATTTCTTCTGGGCTGAGGTTCTGTGCATCTATTTTGGAAAATGACATGCAATTGCACGACTTTATAACGCTTGCGAAAGTCCGGAAGAAAGAAGCAGGCTTCTGATTGGCTGCCGTGCCGAGTATGCAAATTTCAACTGCAGGTAGCCGATGTCTGTGTGCTAGGCGACGGTACACGTGTATTGTTTGCGCGCGTGAAGGCGAGGGTGTCAGTGGAGAGTTTGTTGAGCGCGCGGTCAGGACAAACCATCTATGATTTGGCGGAATTTAACACAAGTACAGTAAAGTCTCGTTATATCGATATTCAAGGGAGTCCGAAAAAATATCGATATAACCGGGACTATCGATATATCCGATCCTGCATTAAACAAAAGCCGCCAAAAGAGGGCAGCCAAGCGCCATATAAGAAACGGAGCTGGCCATTAGCTCCCTTTTTTTTTGGGTGAGAGATGTTCCCCCAATGTTGCCTCAAAATGGCACATATAATTCTTTAATGATTGTAAACATGTATGCTTTAATCTTCAGAACTACAGTGTATTTGAAACATATTCATAACTGGATGTGTAACAAGAAAGCATATTATCCGAATCTGAAGCCATTGTTTGGATTCACAAGCAATGCAAGACGTCTTGGCGTGAAGTCATTTTTATTTGCATTTGAATAAAAAGTGACATCGGCTGTCTTTTAATACACAGTATGGAATGTTAATAATTTTCAAAATCATCGCGCTTCAGCAGACAAAATAAGAAACATTGTTGCAAAAAACGATTGCATTCATATACAGTACAGTGGGCATGTACATAACACAACAGGGAAACTGCAACGCTTACATCTTACTGTATTATGTATACAATTTAAAAAAAGTCATCAATCTTCTTCTGCTTCCCATTTTTACCTTTTAACACAAACACTTCAATCTCGTCTGCTAAACACGAGCTAGCGTCTGAAAATGAAAATGGCTCTGCTACACGGGTGCTGGGCACGTAACCAAGTCACCTGACCAAGTCGACCAATGGCGCGACTGATGGCGTGACACGTAACCAAGACACGTGACCAAGTTGACCAATGGCGCGACGGATATATCGATATAAACAACAAAAATGGCCGGCGGGGGATGAAAAGGAGCACCGTAATAACCGGATTATCATAATAACCGGGTATCGTACTAAACGGTACTAATTATACATAAAAAGACTAGAAATGTGCAAGGGAAATGAAAATAGTATCGTAATAAGCGGTACTATCGATATAACCGATATCGATATAGCGAATTTATGTCAGCGAATATCAAATAGTTGTCTTGGTGCAGCACACAACGATTCACCATGGCGTTATTTATGTGTTTTCCTTCTAATTTCGCCATCAACACGGATCAAGTCAAAGTCAAAGTCAGCTTTATTGTCAAATATGCTAATATGCATGACATACAGCACAGATGAAATTACTGTCCTCTCAGACCCAGCATGCAAGGCACTTATAATTACTGTAACAAACATAAACATGAAAATGCCAATTTGCCGGGAGAGGGGAGCCGCTGCGTGTTCACGCGCCGCCATCTTGGGAAAAAAATGTGAAAAAATAACAAATATGACAACACAAAGACACAGAGTCATTCATTCTTCAGGACTTCAACACAAAGTTTTCAGACCAAACAAAGTACCCAAAATGCATTGTGTGTCGCTTTCTCGGTCAGGGGCGGTCCAAACGTGACGTCACATGGGGGTCGTCATCAACTCGAAAACAAGACTTCGTGAATATTCAGTGCAAGTCTTAGTGCGTAAACTATAGCTATATGCTGTGGAATCTTTGTAAAATACGCTCAGTCAAATTCATTTGAAGTGATTTTATAAATTATGCCTTGTCCGGAGGCGTCGGTTGTCCTTTAATGCTTTAGGTTTAGTATTTCCGGCCCAAACACTCCCTCCAAATGCTCCTGGCCCGGCCCCTCTGTCAAATTTTAGAACCCAATGCGGCCCGCGACTCAAAAAGTTTGCCCACCCCTGCTCCAGGCCTTGTCCAGTCGCCTAAAGAGGTACACGAAAGAGAATGAGGCCAGAAGAATAAACAGGCTGTTCGCAACACAACCTGCGAAAGTGTACGCTCAGTGGCAGGGTTCTAACAGCAGAGCAGACCCTCCAAGGCTGGAAACTGAAAGATACTGGAACGACATATGGGAGAAGGAGGTCTCACATAACAGCAGTGTACAATGGCTGGTGACTCTGAAAGAGCCATCACGGCGGCAGACATACAAGAGTATATATATATATCATGTGTACATATGTGTATATATATATATATATATATAGTGACTATTTAAAACCATTGATTCCGTTCTCAAACCCCCTTGGTCTGCTTGTTTGGAAACTGCAACTGAGATGTCCAAGGGGTTCCTTGAGTGTTATATTGATAACGTTTCGACTGCTAGGACTTTGGCTTCAAATACCACATTTGACCCCATTGTTCCGTGTTCAGCTGTGTCAAATTCCTTTTAAAGGACGGCGGTCGCCAGTCGAAGCCATCTGTGATTGCCCCTGTGACTCTCTCCCCCCGCATTTCTGTAAGGAGGTTCTCCCGAGTATTGGCACATCAATCTTAGCCATTATCAACAGAAGCAACCTTCAAATTTGTACAGATGACGGCTGAAGAAACCTTCTCATCGTTGGACCACTCCTGTACGACTGAGAGCTTACACAGATGAATTATCAACAGAAGTCTCTCTTCTGGTATTGTCCCCCAACAGTTTCAAGAAACCTGGTCTTCATCAAGATGTACTGTCAAATTATAAGGTCATTTCCAAACTGCCTTTCTTTTCAAAAATGCTTGAAAAAGTCGTGCACATTAAGTTAAAATCTTTCTTGTATGAACATAACATCTTGGAGGTCTTGGATGCATATCGCGTCAGCCCTGTTACGGATTTCGAATGACATCCTCCTGGCTAATGACATTGGAGAATACGAGTATCTGGTTTTATTGGATTTGACTGCAGCATTTGATACAGTGGATCGCAGTAATCTATCTGCTGTCTAGTTTGCAGCACTATGTGGGCATTACCGGTACTGCTCTTGACTGGTTTAGGGCCAATTTAGCTGATCGAACCATGTGTTTGTGTTGGCTGCCCTGAGTCACGGACCACCCCTTTGTTCTGTCATGTGGTGTTCCACAGGGGGCTCTGCTGTTCTGACTACAACTGCTCCCATTGGGTTCCATCTTCAGGAAACATGGTAGTCAGATCTATTTCCGACTGAACAAAAAAGATGCTTTCTCATTCAGGTCACTTTGATCCTACCTTGAGGAAATCAAAACCTGGATGGCACAACATTTCTTGAAAAGAAGACAGATGTGAGAAGATTTGGTCCATGTACCTATATTGCATCCTGTAGACTTGGGCCCCTTGTCTTCTTATTTTAAGTCAACAATCTCAAAATTGGGTCTTAAACTGGACAGTGATTTTAAACTTGACCGGCAAAATGGTGCCAGGGTTAAATCCAGCTGCTTTCATCTTAGGCAGTTGGCTAAAACTCTCCTTTCTCATGAGCACCCTAGAAGTAATCCATGCATTGTCACAACTCGGCTTGATTACTGGAATGTACTTTACTTTGGATTCAGTCAATCCTCCATAAAGTGTCTCCAGTGTCTCTTGGCAGGTACTCGTAACAGCGCTCTTACTCCGGCATGCATTCACTGGCTCTCTATATATTTTCAAATATCAAAATGACCTTACGCCACTTTACCCCTCCAAGCTCATCCGCCCCTACACCTTAGCGGCGCCTCAGGTCTGCTGACCAGACATTATTAGAAGTGCCAAGAACTAAACGGATCGAGCATTTTCAATTCGTACAGCAAGCAAAATATATTAAATTAAAACTGTAACTTGCTTAGGATCTGATTTTTTTCTGTGCGACAGCCGTTTTTTTTTTTACTTCCGCTCCTTTGCGCTCTCCTGCAATATTGTAACAATCCCTCTTCCCATCTTGAGTCTTCAATCGAAATGGAGATCAGTCACATCCTCTACATGGATGACATAAAGCTGTATGCTAAGAGCGAAAGGTACAGAGACACCCTGATCCACACAACCAGGATCTACAGCAGTGACATCGGGATGTCATTCGACATATACAGATAACATCTGATTTACGACCGGCGCGAGTTACGGCCACCCGTACTTACGACCACGACCGGCAGCCTTGTTTTTTTTAATTCTACGGCTGCTACAGCCAGCAACGCGACAGAGATAGAGGTACGGACCTCTATCTTGTCTTAAAAAGAGGACCAGGAGAATAATAAAAAATAAAGAATACAAAAAAACGACGAGTGGGGGGGGGGGCAATGGGAACCCCGACACTACATGGTGACATTTATTTTTTTTCCCCCAGATCAATAATCTGTGGCATGAGAAAATCATAACAGCAATTTATCAAATCAAGTGTCTCATTAAAGTTCTGTTGAATTATGAAAATAATGTCTTAATTATTCTGAATTAATCCTGTTTAGTGTTTTACTCAGGTCGCGAGTGGATAGTACGGGGGTGGCCAACCCGCGGCTCCCGGGTTTTCACACGACAACCAAAATGCCTCGGCGATGACACTTCTATTCAAAAAAAGGTTCTGAATATACAGAACGAACCACATCAGCCGATCATCAATCCTTATACTTCATTGACATAAAGGGCAGCCAATCAGATGACTGGATGAGTGCTCATGCGCAGATATCTGTGGTAATTGGTAAACGTTAAGATAGCGAGTGAATTACCAATGTTTTTCATGCAGGGATGCCAAATACACCGATCGCAAACGACCAAGAGCCAGCAGACTAGTCCCAAGTCCACTGCGAGCAGTGGGAGGAGGAAATGGGGGGGGGGATGTGTGTGTTTGTGTTTATTAGTGTCATTTATGTTTGAGTGCTCCGGCTGTTGCTCGTCGTGCATGCATATGTGCGAGTTTGTGTGCCTGGACTGGGATCACCACCTTATCGTGGTCGTTATAAGAAGGGGCTCAGAGCTGACCCCTGGTGGAGTCCCACCTCCACCTTGAATTTCTCCGTCACACCGACAGCACACCTCACAACTGTCTTACAGTCATGACACATGTCTTGTACTGCTCTGTCATCCTTTTCCGTCACTCCAGACTTCCTGATGCAATACCACAGCTTTTCTCTGGGCACCCTGGCATACGCTTTCTCCAGATCTACAAAGACACAATGACCTTCTCTGTACTTCTTTATCAGCAGTCTTAAAGCAAACAATGCATCTGTCGTACTTTTTTGGCATGAAGCCATACTGCTGCTCACAAATGTTCACTTCTGGTCTTCATCTAGCTTCAACTACTCTTTCCCAGAGTTTCATTGTATGGCTCATCAACTTTATTCCTCTATAGTTAGTACAACTCTGCACATCTCCTTTGTTCTTAAAAATGGGCACAAGTACTTTCCTTGTATTGCTGTCTACTCTCTTCCGTCCTCTCAGTGTCCCACTTCTTCTTTGCTAACCTCTTTCTTTGTATACACTCCTGCACCTCCCCATTCCACCACCAAGTCTCATTATCTACCTTTCTTCCACTGGATAAGTACTTTCCGACCAGTGTCCCTGATTCCATTCACTGTAGTTTGCCAGTCATCTGGAAGGACCTCTTGCCCACCAAGTGCTTGTCTTCACTCCTTCCTCAAAGTCATGCAACACTCTTTCTTTTTCAACTTTCACCATTTTGTCCTCAGTACTGCCTTTCGTTTATTCATCTTCCTCTCTACCAGCGTCATCTTATACACCACCAGCCTATGCTGTCTGGCTCCACTCTCACCAACCACTATACAGTCACTGATTTCCTTCAGATGGCGCCGTTGATACCTGTGTACTCCTGCCTCCACTCCTATTGTTCACACTATGTTCCTGTCTCTTCTGAAAGAAAGTATTCATCATCATCTTTGTTTCTTGCGCCAACATGTCCATTGAAGTCTCCAATAATTACAACCCTCTGACTTCTCGGGATGTTCTGTATGACTGTATGACTATGAAGGACTTGATTGAAAGTATAAAAGATTTTGAACTAGGAATAGCCAAACCAAGTGAAAAAGGTGAAGATGCATTGCGAAAGAGAAGCACAGTGCCCCCAGACACTGCCCCCTGGCGCAAAGATTTCAAAATATCTGGACAAATAGGTGAGCTCGGACAAAAAGATAAAGTCACATTTCTTAATTTGGTCAGACAGGTAGAAAGTGGGCTCAGTAAAGGCTACCAGGGGGATGAGATCATCGATGCAGTGGTTCGTGCCATAACACCAGGTCTGCAGTTGAGAAGCTACCTCAAACGGAAAGAAAACCTCACCCTACCTTCTTTACGAAGGATTCTCCAATCTCACTATCAGGAGAGAGGAGCCACTGAATTGTACAAGCAGCTCTCATCGGAAGTGCAGACTAATAAAGAGTCCCCGCAGGACTTTATACTCCGTGCAATGGATCTTCATCAAAGGATTCTTTTTGCATCTCAAGAGGCCGAATCAGGGGTGAAGTATGATCCTACATTGGTCCAGAGTTTATTCCTGCACACAGTTCTGACAGGGTTACAGAGTGACAATGTAAAGAGTGACATGCAACCTTTCCTCCTGCTAACCACCATATCAGATGAAGTACTGTTAGAAAAATTAAACATGGCATGTGCAAATGAAAAAGAGCGACAGGAAAAAAAGAAAAATGCTGCTGCACGGGTGACAACGCTGAACACTGTCCAGTTAGATGACACACCAGTTCCGATTGGGAAGAAGACAGTCTTAAAGCAGAATACTGTTACTGTGCCGAATGAACTCCTTTCAGAGATCAAAGAGATGAGGTCAGAGATGATGCTGTTAAAGGAGCTGCGGGCAGAAGTGTCCCAGATCAAAGAGACTATTCAGAAACCAACAGCCACTTCTCAGCCCACCAGCGGAGGACCTGAACGCCTGCCTGACCACTACCCTGAACAGGTCGCCTTCACTCCACCTTTACCATATCAGGTAGATCCACCAGCCAGGCACTACTACACCCAGCACTCCCCATCAGCTTTTCAGCAGTACCACCCAGCACCAGGTCCCAGGCCGATGAGGGGGGCAGCACAGTTCCAGCAGCGGTTCGCCCCTCAGCAGTACTACATGCCCCGTCGCCTTCAGCCCAGGTGTTATTCTTGTATTCAGACAGGTGAAGAATATTGTCAGCGCTGTTTTAAATATGGAAGTAGTGAACATTTCAGAGCAGGCTGCAAAGCACAGAACTCAGCCAGGAACCATGCTTTAAACTAGAAAGGGTTACCCCAGTGGGACATGGTGTGACCACAGAGACAGATAGGTCCCAGTGTTACAGTGGTGCTATGAAAATGGAATGTAAGCCCCACCATGTGGCCCCGTTCAGAAGAGATATAAGCAGTCATTTGTCGAGCGTACAGATAAGAAACAGTGTGGCAAATTACCTTCGGTCAGGGAGTTAGTGGGAAAGAAATGTCTTATTCGGTGGTTTTTGGGTAACAAAAGGGTTCGCTCAGTTCACTGACGAAGCCTCTTGGATAGGAGGCGAAACGTCCGAAACCTTCAAATTTGTACAGATGACGGCGGAAGAAACCTTCTCATCGATGGACCACTCCTGTACGACTGAGAGCTTACACACGTAACAAACGGGTTGAAGCACTCTGGGACTCAGGTCCCAGGTGTGTGCTATAGATGAGTTATGGAAACAAACGAACTTACCTGACGTGTCACACCCTGATAATACTCTCAATATTGTGGCAGCTAATGGAACGGATATGCCTTATGTAGGATGGCTTGAGATACCATTTAAACTTGGTGCTAATGATCCACGGCTACTTGTACCAGTTTTAGTACTAAAAGGTGACCAGCAACAGTGTCCCATCATAGGGTTTAATGTCATTGAGCTTCTTGTGTTAGATAGCCTCTCTAACGGGGGATAGCTCTTGAAATCGGTTAGACTAGCTTTTCCCCACCTTAAGCGCAATAAAGCTGCCACTTTCATAAAAGCAGTTAGTGTGGGACAAGCGCATGAGTACCGTGTAAAAACAACAAATGAGAGATTCACTATAGCTAGGCACAGCTCACTTCTTATTCCATGCAAAGTACAGGCTAAGCCAGGGGTGGGCAAACTTTTTGACTCGCGGGCCGCATTGGGTTCTAAAATTTGACAGAGGGGCCGGGCCAGGAGCAGTTGGAGGGAGTGTTTGGGCCGGAAATACTAAACCTAAAGCATTAAAGGACAACCGACGCCTCCCGACAAGTTATGTCCATAATTTATCAAATCACTTCAAATGACTTTTACTGAGCGTTTTTTACAAAGATTCCACAGCATATAGCTATAGTTTACGTTCTAAGACTTGCGCTGAATATTCACGAAGTCTTGTTTTCGAGTTGATGACGATCCCCAGGTGACGTCACGTTTGGACCGCCCCTGACCGAGAAAGCGACGCACAATGCATTTTGGGTACTTTGTTTGGTCTGAAAACTTCGTGTTGATGGTGAAATTAGAAGGAAAACACATAAATAACGCCATGGTGAATTGTTGTGTGTTGCACCAAGACAACTATTTGATATTCGCTGACACAAATTCCCAGCTGACAAATCAGCCCATTTCCAACGGAGCTTAGGCGCAATCTTCTTCATTTTCTGGCCGCTACATTGCTGTCATTGGCGGCTCGAATTGATATGGGAGGACTCCTTGAATCAATTGCAAACATTTATGCTTTCCTCTTCAGAACTATTTGAATCCTATTCATAACTGGATGAGTAACAAGAAAACATCTTCTCCGAATCTGAAGCCATTGTTTTGATTCTCGAGCAAGGCAAGACGTCATGGCGTGACGTCACGAACAAAGGGGTGGGACCTTCTGAAAATGGCCATTTCCGGATTCATTTTGAAGTCATTTTTAGTGGTGTTTTTCATTTAACTAAAAATATCAGCCTGCCTGTTTTGGGTATTTTAGATGCTATAAAACGTTTTTATAATGTCAGTGGGAAACACAAAAAAATGGTGCCGGTTGTCCTTTAAATGTAGTGTGTACAAACCTCATAGCACAGTAAGAACCCAATTTATTAACTGTCTTTCAAATGTGAAAAATATCCCTGATCAGTTAATAAATTTGTCTCAAGGAATATGCAAGATACTATACAAGATACTTTCACAGATACTTGGAGGAGGAAATGGAAATAGATTAAAATAACATATGCACTGTGATTCATCAAGATTGCGTCTGTTTTTAATAGGTTTTCATTGAAGGGGCAACGTTAAAGAAATCAACATTTATTGAAAAATGTAATCACTTTCATCATTCAAAACATATTATTCCACAACGAAATATTCAAGCTCAATAATACCTACTTGTGTTAAATTCCGCCAAATCATAGATGGTTTGTCCTGACCGCGCGCTCAAAAAACTCCTCAGTGACGCCCTCGCCTTCACGCGCAAACAATACACGTGTACCGTCGCCGAGCACACAGACATCGGCAACCTGCAGTGAAATTTGCATACTCGGCACGGCAGCCAATCAGAAGCATGCTGCTTTCTTCCGGACTTTCGCAAGCGTTATAAAGTCGTGCAATTGCATATCATTTTCCAAAATAGATGCACAGAACCTCAGCCCAGAAGAAAGATTCAATAGAAGCTAACAACATATGTGACGCTACAAAACGCAAATTTACATTAAACCGTGACTGTAAAGTGTACGTGAGACTCATGAAAGGGGCTGAGTGGCTCGTCGGAAGCAATCCAAACGCTGCATTGTGCACCATAATGACAATCAACTACTGCAGCAAAATCTAGCCATGCACATTTACTGTAAATTAAGCAAGGTAGCATTTGTAGTAGGTACGATCTTGATTTAAAAAAAAACGTTATACTTTGTGACAATGTTTTTTAATGTGATTAGTTTTCTCATTGTGCTTCAGGTTGTGAAAGACGGGGCAGGCAACTTTTCAGTTATCTGCCCTGTTGTCCGCTAACTTTTTGTCATGAGTTTCAGACGCTTTTTTTAATATAATTTGGGCAGGTTCGGCGGGCCGGATTAAAAAGCCTAACGGGCCGTATGTGGCCCGCGGGCCGTAGTTTGCCCATGCGTGGGCTAAGCCCTTGAAGGAAGATGTTACATTGATTTTTGAGCCAAGTGAAAACCCACAGTGGCCAGATGGCCTCGAGTTTTGTGACTCGTTGGTCTCAGTAAAGGCAGGTTCTATCCCTAGGATAGTTGTTAGTGTCCAGAACCCTACTAACCATGACATCAGGTTTTCAGTAAAAACTATTATTGGTACAGTGCAGTCAGTAGGGTCTGTCTACCCATCTAACATGTTTAAAAGAGACCTTCCTTCAGCGGTTGTCAATGAGGTCCATGTCTAGGATACCACCATCCCTCTCAGTGAGCAGTGGGACCCCCCAATTGACCTTTCTCATCTAGACGAAGATAAAAGAAAGACCGTTCAGCAGATGTTGAGAGAGGAATCAGCATAATTTTCAAAATCGGACGAAGACATAGGGTGTGTGGAAAACCTACAATGGACATTTTGTTAAAAGACACTGAGCCCGTTTCAAAGACATATATGTCTGTCCCAAAGCCACTGTACAGAGAGGTGAAAGACTATTTACAGGACTTGATAGCGCAGGGGTGGGTGGAAAAGTCCACTTCCTCCTAATCATCCCCTGTCGTCTGTGACAGGAAAAAGATGGTACACTGCGCTTATGAATTGACTACGGAGAGCTGAATCGAAAAACACACCCTGACCGGCACCCCATCCCACGGGTACAGGACGTGGTGGACAGCCTTGGGGGTAACACCATCTTCTCGCTGCTGGACCAAGGAAAAGCATACCACCAGGGGTGCATGTCCAAAGGGAGCCGACACCTGACCGCCTTCGTGACCCCTTGGCGCCTTTATGAATGGATTCGAATCCCTTTTGGACTCATGAATGCACCAGCAGCGTTCCAGCGGTGTATGAAACAATGTCTGGAGCGGTTACGGGACGAAATATGTGTCCCCTATCTTGATGACATTCTTGTTTTCAGCGGGACAATTGACAACCACGTTGAGGACGTCAGGCGAGTATTGCGACGTCTCAGGGAAAATGGAATAAAACTCAAATCCCGAAAGTGTGACCTCTTCAAGCCGGAAGTGAGGTACCTCGGCAGGATTGTCTCTGCTGAGGGAAGCAGAATGGACCCGGCAGATACAGCAGCAGTGCGTGCCCTGAAAAACAAGCAGCCAGGCACTGTCGGTGAGCTTCGAGGCATTTTGGGACTATTAAGCTATTATAGGCAATACATCAAAGATTTCTCTTGTATTGCTAGTCCCTTGTATGATTTGCTTAAAGCCCCTCTGAATGTTGAGACTGAGCAGCACCAAAGGGAAAAATGGAAAGTGAGACATAACAGTTTGCCTTCCAACACTGAGTGGAGCGATGAGCATCAGTCAGTGTTATCAGTCAGTGTTAGAGCAGCTACTAGACTGTTTAGTTCAACCACCAGTCTTAGGTTTTCCTGACTTCGCGCATCCTTTCATTTTGCATACAGATGCCTCCAACAGGTGCTGTGTTAATTGTACCAAAGACAAAATGGCAAACTTCACGTGATAGCCTATGGCTCTCGGACTTTAACTGCAGCTGAGAAGAATTAGAACTTACACTCGGGAAGTTGGAATTTTTGATGCTTAAGTGGGCGATCACAGACAAGTTTCGTGATTATTTGTACTATGCACCATTCTTCACTGTGTTTAGTGACAATAATCCACTTACTTATGTACTGTCGACTGCTAAGTTAAATGCAACTGCGTGCAGGTGGGTCGCAGACAGTTATTTAGGATGCCCCTTGATATGGTAACAGCTTCTTCCCCCAAGCCCTTAACTCTTTGAACTCTTTCAACAGTAGCCAAAATGGAACTGTATAGTGCCACTTAGCAGTTTTTTTGACGACGATACTAGTGCAGCGTGTTCTACCGGAAACAAATTCCTTGTGTGTTCTACATACTTGGCAATAAAGATGATTCTGATTCTGATATATGGAAGTATGTACAAAAGAAATGTCATATGATGCTGTGAGTGCTGCCGTACAAACAGTTGACCAACAGAACGAGTCTAGTGCAGCTTGGTCTATGGGAATCTCAGCTACGTGTGCCGAGGTGTCTCTAAACACACCGATAGCCCCATTGACTGTTGGACAGATCAAGCTAGATCAAGAGACTGACCCCATTATAGGACATATTATTAGATACAAACGGGCAGAGACGAAACCGCTAGGTACTGAACTAAGAAAGCATTGTCCTCAAGTTGTTTGTCTTGTGAGGGAATGGGACAAGCTACACTTTAATGACAGAGGTGTTTTGTACGGAAAAACGTCAAACACAACCCAACTACTGCTTCCTGAAAAACACAAGGTGACAGTGTTAAAAGAGCTGCATGATGAAATGGGCCACCATGGTGTAGAAAGGACTCTTTCCCTTGTAAGGGATTGTTTTTACTGGCTCTTTATGGAAAAAGAAATAGAGGACTATGTACTGAGAGTGTGTGTGTGCCTAAAACACAAAAAGCCCAACCGTGAGACCAGAGCCCCTCACTAATATTGTGACTACTCAGCCTTTTGAACTTGTCTCTGTTGACTTTTTGCATCTTGACAAATGTAAGGGTGGTTATGAATACGTGCTTGTGCTAGTAGACCATTTTACACGTTTCGCTCAAGTTTATGCTACAACGTCCAAATCTGGCAAAACAGCGGCAAACAAAATCTTTAATGACTATGCTTTAAAGTTTGGGTTCCCCCTTCAGATTCACCATGATGATGATCACCGTGGTGAATTTGAAAATCAACTTTTTGCTCAACTGAAGGAATATTGTGGGGTTGCGGGTTCAAAGACAACCCCCTACCACCCACAGGGAAATGGACACGTTGAACGATTTAATTTAACACTGATCCAGATGTTAAAGACACTGACAGAGAAACAAAAGAGTAACTGGAAAGACTCACTAAACAAACTCGTTTATGCTTACAACTGTACCAAAAGTGAGGTGACAGGGTTTTCACCTTTTTACTTACTTTATGGACGTTCACCACGTTTACCAGTTGATATTGGATTGGATTGGATGTGCCTTTATTAGTCTCACAGAGGAGAAATTTACATTTCACAGCAGCAAAGTGATGAAAGGAATATGATATGTTGTTTAGTTTGAATCCAGACTCTAACCAGGGTGACACCAACCACAAGGACTATGTGAAGAAGTGGAAACAGGGCATGGAGGAAGCGTATGTGATCACGCAAGAAAATAACAACAAAGCTGCTGCCAGTAGTAAGAGACTATATGACAGTAAACTAAAGTATTCTACCCTGTTGCCCGGTGATCGTGTTCTAGTTCGAAACTTAACCCCACGCGGAGGTTCAGGCAAACTGAGAAACCACTGGGAGGATGTTGTTCATACAGTGGTTCGTCAAGTCAGCAAAGACATTCCAGTTTATGAGCTGAAACCTGAGAGGGGGAAGGGCAGATCTAGGATACTCCACCGCAATCTCTTGCTGCCATGTGATCATTTGCCATTAGACTTCACTCCAGCCTCAGTGTAAGGAAAAGTCCACTCGGCAACGACCGAACAAGATGCCGGGAATGGATCCGGAAAAGGATGGTGAGGAGGATGAGTATTATCCAGTGTTGCATCGCCAGAGCACCCGACCAGACTCACCAGAACTGCGGGACGTGAGCTTCGTGGAGACAACCCACCATGATGACAATCAACTGGGGAATGAACTGCCGGGGACAGAGCCGGGAGCTGCGGAAGTTGATCAACCTCAGGAGGGCAACATTGGTCCGGAAAATGATTCACCTGTGACGGTGTGTCCCCCTTTTCCCCAGCCACCCCCCAGTAATCCTGATATTGGGGGAAATCAACGGCCACAACAAGAGCACAGGAGACCCAAGGTATTCACGTATGATAGCCTTGGTACACCATCTTGTAACAATGTAGGAACAGTACCATGTTATGGTGAACAGACAATGCCTTGGATGTATGGTGCACACCCCTATTATGCCACGGAGTACTACAGAGATGGTTAATCGACACTTCCGTTTGATAGCACAGTGAGATGGAAACAAGAAGACCTGATATGTATAATTAAAACGAAATGTATGAAAAGAGTTCCAGTCTGTGAACTGTTGATTGTTATAATGTAAACAGAATGTATGAAAAGAGTTCCAGTCTGTAAACTGGTCATTATTATAGTTCATATTTGGATGCAGTTCATAATACTGTGCGTAATTTGTTTTGGGCATGTCATCCAGCGCATTTATGTATTTACTAGTACATACGTTGGGGACAACACCTATTTTGAGGGGGAGTATGTGACAGGTTGTAAAGTGTCTTATTTCATATTTTGGTTACATTCGCGTAGTTCTATTGGTTTACAAATGATATATATCGAAAATGTTTATTTAAACAAGGAACGCCTGCTTCGGTTAGTGTTTCCTGTCGGACCGATTTAGATCGTTGGACAGGAAATTGTTGTGCGCATACGTTTGCATTAGATCTGGACATTCGAAGTAAACCACTGTTGAGTCAAGACGTATCGCACTGCTTGTCTTGTGGTTTTTTTCTGGATCCCACAACACCGTATCTCCCTTACCATAGTGGAGAGCGCAACACTCTCAGGTTGGGGGGAGCAGAGGACGACTCCCTGTTTACTCCACTGATTACTTCTATTGTCCTAGTAGAAGTAATCAGTGGAGCCGCAAGAAGTCGTCCTCTGCTCCCCCCAACCTGAGAGCAGGGAGCAATCATAGCAGAGTCCGGCACCGCTTGAACAGTAGGGATATATATATCGGGCCAAAACTACCAGCAAGACTTTATTTCGCTGACGAAGCATCTTGGATCAGAAGCGAAACGTCCGACACCTTCAAAGGGTCCAGATGACGGCTGAAGAAACCTTTTCATCGATGGATGATATATATATATATATATATATATATATATATATATATATATATATATATATATATATATATAGTAAGGTCACGAGAGGCTGGGTTCTGGAGGGGAAATATATTCCCCGAAGATGGCTTCGCCCAGAGAGAGTTTTGGCCACATCTGGTGGAAGGCAGAAATTCAAACCCCACACCTGTGGCTGATCATGGCTTGATTGGCATGCAAGGCTTTTAAGGCAGACAGCCTCTGAGTGTGGTGGCCGGGGAGACAAGCTCCATTGTTGTGCGCTGTGGAGAAACACAGAGAAACTGATTACTGCATGGAAATCGTCGCCAGTTGGGACCATAGGACGTAACACTGGCTTTGGACCCTTGCTAAAGGTGGCTAGGCTACCTAGGAAGGACGTGTAGAGGGGTGAGGCCTAGAAATACATGGGAGAGAACCCCATCTTCAGTTTCACCTCAAAAGAGACTTTGTTGTACTTGAGAATTGGAAGGAACGCTATTCTTGCCTTTTTTTGCTTGTGAATTCCCCCTGAAACCCTTTATTAAAATCTTTTTTTGCATATATATATATATATATATATATATATATATATATATATATATATATATATATATATATATATATATATATATATATATATATATATATGTCCATTAGGGATATTGGACAGAAATTGGACAATGAAACTCAAAATGGGTTTGAAGCTGTGCATGAACAGCTTAAAGGACAACCGACGTCACTTTTTTGTTTTTTAACTGACACCAGAAAAACGTTTTATAGCATCTAAAATACCCAAAACATGCAGTATGATATTTTTAGTCAAATGCAAAAACACCAATAAAAATGATACATCTGTTTGTCTATATTCAATCCTTCACAGATCACCTCAACTCTGTAGACATCAACATTAAATTTACTCGTGAGGACATTAAAGAGAACCAACTCGCCTTCTTGGATTGTAAAGTAATTATAAAAGAGGACAGAGCGCTAAAAACAGATGTCTTGAGGAAGGCTACGCACACCGACCAATACATACTTTTTGACTCTCACCACCCTTTACAACACAAACGAGGAATTATCCAAACCCTCCAGCATAGGGCTAAACTAATACCAACTAGCATTGAAGGTAGAGAAAAGGAGTCAAAACATATCAGGAGAGCACTCACTAACTGTGGGTACCCTGAGTGGTCATTCAACAAATGTCAGAAAGAAAGAATAGGGAATGAAACCAATAATTCTCAAGATACAAAAAGGAGAGGAGTAGCAGTACCTTACATTGCAGGAGTTTCTGAAAAACTACAAAGAGTCCTTTGGCAACACAAAATTCCTACTTATTTCAAACCGATAAACACGTTAAGGCAAAATTTAGTGCATCCAAAAGATAAGGCTACCAAATGAAAAACAAAGTAATGTAGTTTATTCCATACATTGTAAGAATGAAAATTGTAAAGAGCAGTACATTGGGGAGACTCAACAAATTCTCAAAAAAAGACTTTATCAACATTGCAGGGATAATATAAGTGGACCTCAATCGGCAGTACATTTGCACCTAAAAGCTAGCAACCACTCATTTGACGACAATGAGGTTAAAATCTTAGCGAAAGAACATAGATGGTTTGAAAGGGGGGTAAAAGAAGCGATTCTTATAAAACAACAAAATCCTTCATTAAACCGGTCTGGTGGGGTGAGGTTCAATTTGGATCGTACATACAATAGCCTGCTTAGGCAACATTCGTAATGCTGATGAGGTGATACCGGTGGGAGTGGGGGAAATAGGCCAGTCGTTAGTCATGAATGTAGGAACTATCAGTGGGGCCACAGGGAGTGGTCCTCTGCTCCCCCCAACCTGAGAGTAGGGACCTATCATAGCTGTGTCCGGCGCCGCCATGTCTGGACATTAGGGATATATAAATGGGGCCGATACGACCAGTCAGACTTTAGTTCGCTGACGAAGCCTCTTGAATAGGAAGCGAAACGTCCGAAACCTTCAAATTTGTACAGATGACGACTGAAGAAACCTTCTCATCGATGGACCACTCCTGTACGACTGAGAGCTTACCCAGACTTCTTTAATCCTGTTTTTTCAATTTGTCTGATGATTTTATGTGGGTTGACATTTCTTTTAATCTTTGTTTGATGTTTATTAGATTTTTACTTTGAGTTACTTTTGTGTTACAATTGTGGGAGAGCAGGTCTGTTTGATAGTTTTTTGTTTTGCTTGCAATACACAATGGTCTCTGTTGGTGTGGCATATTTTTAAAAGGTCAAGAGAGGGATTAAAGGGACATTTATCGTTTACTAATAGCATTATATTTTATTTAAATGTTATACTTACCATTTTATAATTTCGCTAATGATATCATCCGCAAGATTGAAACTGTTTAGATCATTCACATATTAGGAGTGTCGCTTTATTGCCTGACATGCTCTGTTCTCTGTCCAGACCAGAGGTCATATAACTTGATGAGAAAATCACCCAGCCGTGGGTCCTGAACTCCCTGGAAAAGTACTGAGGCCTGGACCGATCTGAAGATGAAGATGACACCTTTGCTTTCTGTTTATTTTATAGTGGTCCCCTCCTTAAAGGACAACCGACACCATTTTTTTGGTTTCCGAACTGACATCAGAAAAACTTTTTTAGCATCTAAAATACCCAAAACACACAGGCTTATACTTTTAATCAAATGAAAAACACCAGTAAAAATGACTTAAAGTCTCCCAAAACTACTTCAAAATGATGTGAGAACATTTCATTTTCAGAAGGTCCCGCCCCCTTGTTCGTGGTGTCACGCCAAGAGGTCTTGCCTTGCTCAAGAATCAAAACAATGGCTTCAGATTCGGAGAAGATCCTTTCTTGTTTGTCATCCAGTTATGAATATGATTCAAATCGTTCTGAACAGGAAAGATAAATGTTTGCAATCGATTAAAGAAGTCCTTCCGTATCATTTTGAGGCGTCTGGACTCCAATGTCGCTCCCATAAAATGCACAAGATGGCGCACAAGCTCCGTTGGAAATGGGCTGATTTGTCTGCTGGGAATTTGTGTCAGCGAATATCAAATAGTTGTCTTGGTGCAACACACAAGGATTCACCAACGCGTTATTTATGTGTTTTCCTTCTAATTTCGCACCCAACATGAAGGTTTCAGACCAAACAAAGTCCCCAAAATGCATTGTGTGTCGCTTTCTCGGTCAGTGGCGTTCCAGACATGACGTCATGTCAGGCATCGTCATCAACTTGAAAACAAGACTTCATGAATATTCAGCGCGAGTCTTAAAAGTCGTAAAATATAGCTATATGTGGTGGAGTCTTTGTAAAATACGCTCAGTAGAAGTAAAGAGTTTGGTGTTTCTCTTTATTTGTAAGTAGGTTCGTTGTCAGATCTCCCAGGCAGGTGACGCGCAGAGCTTGATCGTGGCGTGGAGTCGAGCAAGTCGTGCCGTGATGTCCGACCGACGCCCGGCGCCTGTGCGGGTCTTTGCAAGTCTCTTTGAGTCTGTGAGTCCGAGATGAGTCTGATTCTCTCTGTCCCACGACAGCTGCTTTTATACCATTTTCAAGCGTGTGATATGCGACATTAAAGCTGCGGTGCGCACCGGTGACGCCACAGAAGTCATTTTATAGTGATTTTACAAATTATGGACACAATTTGTCCGGGGGCGTCGGTTGTCCTTTAACGGCTGTTCAGGAATGCACTGTTAAAAGTTCTGTTCCTCCCTGGTTCTTTGTTCTTCCTCAATTGCACGGGTTGAACCCAAATATGCTTTAAAAACTTTCAGAGCAAATCAGAATCAGATAACCTTCATTCGTCCCACAATGGAGAAATTTGCAGTCCACAGCAGCAATTTGAAAGGGGATGGGGAGGGGGGGTAAAAGGATAGAAAACAAGATATTCTAAGCATAGCAGTCAAAAAATTTCAACTGTATACTGTACAAATGTAATTGCAAAACCGTTTCATAAAAAAAAAAAAAACTGTACATAGTGCGAGTATAAAGAAAGGCATATTGATATACAGTAAGGTCTCGTTATATCAATATCGTTTATATTGATAATACTGCTTATTACGACACTATTTTCATTTCCCGCGCACATTTCTAGTCTTTTTATGTATAATTAGTACCGTTTAGCACGATTCGTGGTTTTTACGATAATCCGGTTACTACGGTGCTCTTTTTCATCTCCCGCCGGCCATTTTGCTATGTTTATATCGACACACGCCATCGGTCGACGTGATCACGTGACTTGGTCAGGTGACTTGGTTACGTGCCCAGCACCCGTGTAGCAGAGCCATTTCCATTTTCAGACGCTAGCTCGTGTGTAGCAGACGAGATCGAAGTGTTTGTGTTAAAAGGTAAAAATGAGAAGCAGAAGAAGATTGATGACTTTTTTAAATTGCATACATAATACAGTAAGATGTAAGTGTTGCGCTCTCCACTATGGTAAGGGAGATACGGTGTTGTGGGATCCAGAAAAAAAAACCACAAGACAAGCAGTGCGATACGTCTTGACTCAACAGTGGTTTACTTCGAATGCCCAGATCTAATGCAAACGTATGCGCACAACAATTTCCTATCCAACGATCTAAATCGGTCCGACAGGAAACACTAACCGAAGCAGGCGTTCCTTGTTTAAATAAACATTTTCGATATATATCATTTGTAAACCAATATAACTATGCGAATGTAACCAAAATACGAAATAAGATACTTTACAATCTGTCACATAAGCGTTGCAGTTTCCCTGTTGTGTTATGTACATGCCAACTGTAATGTATATGAATGCAATGGTTTTTTGCAACAATGTTTCTTGTTTTGTCTGCTGAAGCGTGATTTTGAAAATTACCATACATTCCATACTGTGTATTAAAGGACAACCGATGTCACTTTTTATTCAAATGCAAATAAAAATGACTTCACGCCAAGACGTCTTGCATTGCTTGTGAATCCAAACAATGGCTTCGGATAATATCCTTTCTTGTTACACATCCAGTTATGAATATGATTCAAATGCACTGTAGTTCTGAAGAGGAAAGCATACATGTTTGCAATCAATTAAAGAATTATATGTGCTATTTTGAGGCAACATTGGGGGAACATCTCTCACCCAAAAAATAAAAAGAGGCACAAAATGGCGAGTTCATGGCCAGCTCAGTTTCTTATATGGCGCTTGGATGCCGTCTTTTGTTAACGCAGTTCAGCGCAGGACAGATATATCGACAGTACGGTTATATCGACATTTTTTCTAACTCACGAGAATATCGATATAACGAGACTTTACTGTATGTAGCTGTATTGCATCAACCCATATTTACAAGTGTCCAGTTTTTTTTTTCTTTCTTTTTTTTCCACATGTGATTGCAAAGCCTGACAGCTGTCGGTAGGAACGATCGGCGGTACCTCTCCTTCTTGCAGCGCGGGTGTAATAGTCTCTGGCTAAAGGAGCTACCCAGTGCTCTCAGGGTGGGCAGGGGGGGTGGGAGGGGCTGTCCATCATAGCTTTTAGTTTAGCTAGCGTCCGTCTGTTGCCCACCTCCTCCAGAGAGTCCAGCGGGCAGCCCAGGACAGAACTGGCCCTCTTGACAAGGCGCTCCAGTCTTTTCCTGTCCCGGGTGGTGATGCTGCCTGACCAGCAGACAATTCCATAGTGGATGGCTGAAGCCACCACAGAGTCATAGAAAGTCTTTAGGAGTGACCCCTGAACTCCAAAATACATCAGATTCCTGGGTAGGAAGAGGCGATAGAATTTTGGACTGTACTTCTGGCTCTTGGTTTTCTCCCGATCTCGATGAACACGCACAACTGCACTGTGTGAATGACAAGTAAATAGTCATTAATTAACCTGACACCATTTTGACCTTGGGGTTTCCAGTCCATACTCCGCACAGATGTTTCGGTAGACTCTGCCAGCCACCTGCTTATGGCAGTCCATGTAGGCTTTCCTGCCAGCATCTTACACCCTGCAGTTATGTGTTGGATTGTCTCAGGTGCTTCTTTGCACAACCTACACCTTGGGTCTTGCCTGGTGTGGTATATCCCTGCCTCTATGGCTCTGGTGTTCAGGGCGTGCTCTTGAGCAGCCAGGATGAGTGCCTCTGTGCTGTCCTTTAGGCCAGCCCTCTCTAGCCACTGATAGGACTTCTTGAGATCAGCCACTTCTGTTATGGTTCGGTGGTACATCCTGTGTAGGGGCTTTTCCTCCCATGATGGTCCCTCTTCCAGCACCTCATCCTCTGTTCCCCATGTCTGAGACATTCTCTGAGTACATCATCCTTTGGAGCCTTCCGTTTGATGTATTCAGCGCAATGCAGGATGCTTCATCCTGCATTGCGCTGGATTTGGGATGGAACCATCCATGCATGTTGAGGAGCTTTCGTGTCTTAGCAGGCTCTGAATTCCCCCGCCCCATCTTCCTCACGCCCTCCCCCAATCTGCCCCCCGTCACTCTCTCTCTCTCTAATATATATATATATATATATATATATATATATATATATATATATATATATATATATATATATATATATATATATATATATAGAGAGAGAGAGAGAGAGAGAGAGAGGGAGAGAGAGAATATACTATTATATATGTATAAAACTGATTATTAAAATCTGTACCTTTTTATTATAGAAGACATCTCTGCTCAAAATGATCCCAAATAGGGGATGTTCTCTTTCATTGTCGACGGTGGGTCCAATGCAGAACGAATCCGATTGATTTGAGGTTTGAAGATGCGTGATGGGTATGGAGGTGTCTTTTATTTTGAATGACCCGCGAAACTATGAGTTGACCATGACGTAGGAAGCCCGTTTGCACGGTTTGAGCGGATCGCAGCACCACACAACAAAAACGGATACTTCAAGCGCTTTTGAATGTACAGTTTATTTGAAAAAAGTTGTACTGTACTTCTTTTTCCCCACCTTGTTTGTAGCATTTCGAAAAACCATGGTTAATCGAAATCAACGCTCAGACACCAGAAGAGGAGCAACATGTTGAAGTACAATTAGGAGACTGAACTTTCTCTGAAAAGTTTTGCAGCGCCGAAACAAAAATATATCTGTCATGTTGGGTTTTTTTCCAAACACAGACTGTACTATTCATATGTTTAACTACAGCAACTACAGGCAAGACCTTCTCCTTCTCCATCTCGCTGCATTCTGCTCAAGAGGCGTTCAACGACTGCCCCTGAAAACGTAAATCAACGATGACTTCAATGCCACTCATAAAAGCAAACATCTTCTTCTTTTCCTTTTGGCTTTTCCCTTCAAGGGGTCGCCACAGCACATCAGTGTCTTCATGTCTCCATCTTTTGAGGTTTGAAGCAAACATAATCCACCCCCCCATAAAAGAGATTTGCTATCTTTGGCAAGTCGGCCAGGGAGACCAAGAATATTTTTTATATCTATGTGTTATCAAATGCCTATACTACCTGGAATCCATAGCATCATTATAGCCCAATTACACCATAAAACGAGTTTAGTTGACAGCACATCATATATTCACAGGTGTGATGTAAAGCAGTCGTATATATGACAGCTTCTCGCATGCAGTGTGGCATTATTTTGATACTTAATGTACGTTGGACCGGTTTTTCAGGGAATCGTTCGTGTGCGTTTATTTTTTATAATACAGTAAAGTCTCGTTATATCGATATTCAAGGGAGTCCGAAAAAATATCGATATAACCGGGACTATCGATATAACCGACCCTGTTTGCATGTAATTTTCTCCGTGCGTGCATAGAAATAGTATCGATATAACCGGGACTATCGATATATCCGATATCGATATAACGAGACTTTACTGTATCATTAACTTCGAAATGTCAGATCTTCCACCTTGAGGGAATCTTGGGAAAGAATTCCCTTAACACACAAATATTAATTAAAACTTGTGGGATAACAATGAATGGGGTCCTACACTACACAGCACCGTGCAGGTAAAGTGAAAGGAACTTGTTGAAAGTCTCTGACTTGTATCCTGCAACGCCAGCTGGTACCTAGAGAGAAATACACAAAAAAATGACAAGCATCTTGCAATTTCATTCTACTCCATCCACATCTTTGACATGTTGAAATTTGGCCAAACCTGGGATCTGGGCGATTGCATTTTATTGTGTCATAATAATAATAATAATAATAATAATAATAATAATAATAATACATTTAATTTCCAAAAGCCTTTCAGAACACTCAAGGACACTTTACAATCAAAAAACAATACACTAAGCAATAGAACCATAAATAATATGATAATTAATAAAAAAGCTGATTGAACTGGACCAGGAATGCAATTTTAAATAGATGGGTTTCGAGGTGGGATTTGAAAGTAGGAAGGGAGTCAATATTACGGATGTTGGGTGGAAGTGAATTCTAGAGTTTGGGAGCAGAGCAGCTGAAAGCTCTGCACCCCATGGTGGTGAGACGGGCAGAAGGCACATAGAGGTGAAGGGAGGATGAGGATCTGAGGGACCGAGAGGGAACGGAGATTTGAAGTAGGTCAAATAGATGGGGGGCAAGGTTATGGATGGCTTTGAATGTAAACAGAAGTATTTTGAATTCAATCCGAACTTTGACAGGGAGCCAGTGGAGTTGCTGGAGGACAGGGGTGATGCCCAACTGCTCACTGGATCCGCTACAGTTTGCCTACCAGTCCAACATCAGTGTGGAGGACGCCATCATCTACCTCCTCCACTCGGTGCTGCTGCACCTGGAGAATGCTGGGAGCACGGTGAAGATCACATTCTTCGATTTCTCCAGTGTCTTCAACACCATCCAGCCCAATCTACTGGGGGACAAGCTGCGGCATGCCGGAGTGGACCACCACGTCACATTCTGGATTACAGATTACCTCACAAACAGGCCATAGTACGTGAGGGTAAAGAACTGTGAGTCCGACAGGCTTCTCTGTAGCACCGGAGTGCCGCAGGGGACAGTCCTGGCTCCATTCCTGTTCACCCTCTACTCCTCGGACTTAAATTACAACACCCCAACCTGCCACCTTCACAAGTTCTCTGACGACTCAGCTATTGTCGGCCTCATTACAGAGGGAGACGATAGGGAGTACAGGGGACTGACAAAGGACTTTGTGTATTGGTGCCAGCAGAATCACTTTCAGATCAACACCGGGAAAACCAAGGAGCTGGAAGTGGATTTCTGCAGGAAACAATCCTCACGGCACCGTTGAGCATCCAGGGTTCGGACATTGAAAGGGTGACATCCTACAAGTATCTGGGTGTGACTCTCAACAATAAACTGACTGGACTGGACTGGACTGCAAACACGGATACCCTAATCAAAAAGGAACAGAGTCGCCTCTTACTACTCAGGAAACCGTGGTCTTTTGGGGTTCAGGGGTCACTCCTAAAGACTTTCTATGACTCTGTGGTCGCTTCAGAAATCCACTGTGGAATTGTCTGCTGGTCAGGCAGCATTATGGACACGTGAACACACAGCGGCTCCCCTCTCCCGGCAAATTGGTGTTTTCATGTTTATTATGTTTGTTAGTCATTATAAGTGCCTTGCATGCTGGGTCCGAGAAGACAGTAATTTCATCTGTGCTGCATGTCATGCATATTAGCATATTTGACAATAAAGCTGACTTTGACTTTGATTATCACCCAGGACAGAAAAAGACTGGAGCGCCTTGTCAAGGGGGCCAGTTCTGTCCTGGGGTGCTCCCTGGAATCTCTGGAGGAGGTGGGCAACAGACGGACGCTAGCTAAACTAAAAGCTATGATGGACAGCCCCTCCCACTCCCTCCTGCCCACTCGACAGCACTGGGTAGCTCCTTCAGCCAGAGACTGTTACACCCGCGCTGCAAGAAGGAGAGGTACCGCCTTTCGTTCCGACCGACTGCTGTCAGGCTTCGAAATTCTCAATAATCACATGTGAAAAAAAAAATGAATAAAACACAAACAAACAAAACTGGACACTTGACACTTGTACTGTAAATATGGGTTGATGCAATACAGCTACATATATCAATATGCCTTTCTTGATACTTGCACTATGTACAGTTTTTTATGACAGTTTTGCACATTTACAGTATACAGTTGACATTTTTATTTTACTATGCTTAGAATATCTTGTTTTCTATTCTTTCACCCCCCACCCCATCCCCCTTTCAAATTGCTGATGTGGACTGCAAATCTCCCCATTGTGGGACAAATAAAGGTTTTCTGATTCTGATTCTGAGGTGGAGAAAGGATGAGGATCTGAGGGCCCAAGAGGGAACGGAGAATTGAAGTAGGCTAGACAGATAAATCCACCCTACACAAAGGAAACAGTTTCTCTCTGACCATTGACAGTTCAACCGTGTCACCCTGCCTTCATGTGGAAAGGCGAAGTAGGATACTGACACATTGTCATTGGAAATCGTTGAATGAAGTACATCAGATTGACTTGAATAATAGGAAAAAAAATACTGTCATTTTTTTCAAGTTTTGAATGTTTTGGAGGTCTGGGGACGTTTCATGTGCTTCCAACGTTTTGTAGAACTTGTTGAAATGTTCAAGCCAAGCCATAGCTTTCAAAATTTGTAGAAGTCTTCAGTGAGCCATTTTTCTTGATAACTGCAAAATGAATGCAATGTTTTTTTGTTTTTTTTTCGCCGAGTGTGTGCACCATGTTTCATGTCTGCACACATATTCAGACTATCAAAATAGGCGTCATTGCTAATCTGCAGCAGCATGAGGTCATGGCAAAATAAAAAGCTTTGCTTTCTTTGTTGCTCTGATGATACACGTCTTGCACCGCTCTGACGTACTGTACTTTTCTGTCACTCCAGACTTCCTCGTGCAATACCACAGCTCTTCTCTGAGCACCCTGTCATTTGCTTTCTCCAGATCTAAAAAGACACAATGCAATTCCTTCTGGCCTTTTCTGTACTTTTCTATCAGCATTCTTGAGAACAGAAAAAAATCAAAACTGTTAGACAGCTGCAACAATTTCGAATTGTCTAAACAATTAACCCTTTACGGACGATTGGGTCAAATTCGGTACACTAAAGATAAATGCTTATAGGTCGAGAAATTTAAAGGTAGCAGTTCAAGTGCCGATTGGAACTGATGCCGCACAAGTTACATGTCCCTTTAAAACAGGATATGTGCAGCTTTGCCTTTAAGAGCGTCAGTGACATCATCTCCTTCTTGCGCAACACAATGTGCGCTCCTCCATCTTCAAAGCTGCTTCTATTTATCGTCATGGATCAAATATCACGTAAGTATATGTTGTGACGATTTTATGAGCTATTCAGAAGAGGTTTACCTTGATACTGAGATGCATAAACTAACGCTAACTTGTTTATTAACCAAGAAATATTAAAAATAAGTAGTGTCCCGAATTTGGAACATTCGGCGTGCTAACGCTATTTTCATGATGATATTGTTGATCCTGACTGGGTACCCGATGCGAATAATTGTAAGTGAATGGTGCGTTTTACACTAACAGCTGTACCTCATAGCTTTGCATTCTCAATATAATTATTGAAACGGAGGTCCATATGTTTTTTTACAAGTTTCTGTGAAAAAAATGACAGGAAAAGCTAAAAGTCTCTATTTTATTTGGGGCAAATCAAAGACAGCAAAATTACTTCTGAAGGCCTTTGTAGCATATGTCACACTGCTACAGAATGTTGCGACAGGTCGAAAAGCAGCGGTGACGTCACGACCGCAGGTAGACTAAGATGGTGGCACAATAAACACGTTGACAAAGCAACTCTCCTCTCTCATCCCTCCGGACACAACATTGGCGACGAAGATGGACTTCTACACAGCTGCCCTCCCCTCGTTTCTCGCGCCCCCCGGTGAGCCACCAGTCCCGCTGGTATGACTCGTTCACGACATATCTAACGGCGATCGGACTAAACGAGGCAAGCGAAGCACGCTGAACGGCTATGCTAGTGCACAGTTTAGGTAGTGAGGGGCAGCGCATTTTTCGCTCTCTTGGACCCACGCAGACATACGGGGATTGTGTGACTTTATTGGCCCGACATTTCGCCCCACCTCAGGGCGTGATTGTCTGGCGGATTGCCTTCCGTCAACGACGGCAACGAACAGGCGAGTCGGTACACCACTACGTTGCCGACTTGCGGTTTTTAGCGGGCCTCTGTAAATTCGGCCGCTTGGAGGACGAAATGATTAGGGATCAACTCGCCGAGCACACGATTGATCCCAAACTACGGGAGAAACTGGTATTGTCCCCTGACGACCTCCCACTATCGAAGGCTGTGGAAATGGCATTTCAATTGGAGAACGCAGCACAATTAACTGCTCGGTTCGTGAACCCACCCACACCTTCACACTCTCCCGCGTTGGCACAGATTGTTTCTCCAACCCCTCCACTCCCAGACGCCACCTTCACCTACGACTCCACCGCTACATACGACGGTGCCGAGATAAATGTGGCCAGACGTCAAGGGGCCGATGCACGCAGACCTTGTGCCAACTGTGGTTCTGCCTCGCACGACACACGTGCGCCCGCTTGCAAGGCCACCGGACAACGATGCCAACGCTGTGGTAAGATGAACCACTTCTCCAGGATGTGCCGCTCCGCCCCTACGTCGACAAACATATCATCCCGCTCACCAGACCAGCCGAGGCGAACCACCATCCACTGCGTGGGCTCGCGCGCCAAGCCATTCAAGTGGTGCACAGTGGAACTGGATGGAGTGAGCTTACCACTCCTGCTCGACACGGCAGCCTCCAGGTCACTGTTGCACGTGTCCACAGATCGACGGCTATTTCCTCATCTCCCGATCGAGGCCAACGCTGAGGACTTGTTTGGCTATGGCCAAACTAAGATTGGTATGGTGGGCATTGCCACCTTCACGGTGCGCTATGGCTGAAGGACTCTCCCTGCTTTCACTTTCCAAGTGTCCCGTCACGGCGCCAACCTCTTGGGCTTGGACTTGTTTTGTGCACTCGGCTTTTCTATCTCTGACAATGCGGGTGTCCCAATTCACCCCCAGGCCAACGGGGGTGGAGAAAGCTCCAACCACGCAGATGGCCTGCCCTACTCTTCCTCGGCCAGCAGAGGGCCCAACGAGAAGCGCCGGACGAAGCAACCCACACTGACTGTGTCGGACTGGGTCCGCATTCGCCGGCTGAGCTGCTCTCACAAATTGGACATTCTGGACAGCACCAGTCCAGATTACCGCCCAACTCGGACCGACCACCTTCTGTTTGGCTGACGGGTCGCGTTGGCATGCCAGCCGCCTAAGGAGAGTGGCAGCACCGACCTCCTCGAACGACTTCTCAGGCAAAGACTACTGACGTCCTGTCACACATCAGAGAACACCGATGGGACGCCTCGAAGAGCGTGGTGAACCAGCCGTGCCCGTGGGGCCAGAGCCTCGGCCAGCTCGCGTTCGCCTTTGGTAATTTGGACGATTATCACATATTTTGAATGTTCAGACCCTAGCCAGTGCTTAGCCTATCGCGTGGCAGAATAACCCACACGGCTAAGCAGGGAAACCGGCAGTCTACCCGGTTTCCCTTGTTACAGAGTGTTTTTGGTTCCTTCAGGGAGGGGGGGTAAATGTAGCATATGTCACACTGCTACAGAATGTTGCGACAGGTCGAAAAGCAGCGGTGACGTCACGACCGCAGGTAGACTAAGATGGTGGCACAATAAACACGTTGACAAAGCAACTCTTTTCCTCTCATCCCTCCGGACATAACAGCCTTGAGGACATTAGATTGGCCTGTCAACTAAAATCATCTGAGAGAAAGAATTTGTAATCAGAAAATGTAGAAATGATTGTTTTGAAGAACGTAATAGGTTGCATTTCCACTTGTGCCATGTAAGGTTTTGTTGCCACCTAGTGGACAAAATAGTCCCCACTACCGTATGTGCATTTCACATTCTCAAATACAGTACAGTGACTAGAAGATAAAGCATCTGAAAGAACTGAAGTTCTGTTTGTGATGTAATGTAAGGAAAGAGATGCCCATTTCACGGTAAGATAAGAGCATTGACATCAAATGGTCGATATAGTTTTTGCTTTATTGAATGTTGCTGTGCCCATGTTTTTTTTCTAAAATACCCATGTACTGTATATCTTTCCAGATCCTGATGAGAATGAAATAGATGACCATGTTGATGAAGACATTTTGGCATCGGACACAGTCGTGACTGTTGCATTGATGAACTTCTATCACTATTCAAATATTTTCAAAGGATTTTCGATGAAAAAATGGATATTACTGTTGAACTGTGGAAATTCTATGCAATTCAAAATGACATCAATTAGCCCGTGTCTTGCCAAAGAAGAGCTTGAGAAGTGGCAGGGATTGATATATTGTTTCTCAATCTCAAAATGACCAAACACTCGGATGCTTTGGGCTTGAAAGCTATCTCCACTAACTGATTATGCTGCAGAATGTACTGTATGTCAAGGGATCGCTTCGAAATTATAAAAAGGAACTTGCATATAGCAGACAACACAAAACAAGGAACTCGGGGAAGCCCAAATTATCATCCCTTGCACAAAGTAAGGCCAATGATAAAAGTTTCAAGAATTACCCAAATCACAGCGTTTGTCAATTGATGAACAAATTGTACTCTATGAAGGTAGATTTACACTCAAGCAGTGTCTACCAAATACACCAATGAACTGGGGGTTCAAGTTGTTTGTGCTGGCAGGTTATGATGGCCACATGCATGCATTCCATATAGAGGAATGACAGATCCAGTCAGTGACTCCAAGGTTCCCGATCTGAAAGTGACCTCAAATGTTGTGCTCCATTTGGCTCAAAACATCCAACCAGGAAAGAATCATCGATTGTAGTATTTTGATAATTGGTTTACATCTATCCCCTTCCTCCAACATTTGGCAACAAGAAAAATCTGGTGTTGCGGCACAGTGAGGCTCAATCGATTGTTCAGCTGAGCCGCAGCTAAAAGACATTGAGGTTCTTTTCCCTCCGATGATACAGTATTCGGTTTGACAACATAGCTCATGTTCCATATGCTGCAGAGAACCAGGTGCAAGCATGGCACATGCTCGGTGAAAACTAATATTTACTGCAAAAAACAAATGCAATGTAAATCTTTGTTTGAATCATCACAAGAACTGATTTGCATTATTCCATGGTTATTAGCTAGGTTTCTTTATCTGTAAAGGGACTATGTATTTTTTTATGTAAATATTTTATGTATTTTATTATTTTAATAAAAAGCTGTCATATGGGTAAAAGTCTAATCTTTGAAGTTGCACTTGACATATGTTCCAAAAAAGGCACCCACTCAATATAGGTCTTTCATGACGATTGTGCCAAATTAGGCACATTATCAAAGTTTCTACATTATTGGAAAATAATAAAAAAGAAGCTACTAGTATGTTATTATATCCATCAGTGAACAGACATTTTTTTTGTAATTAGAACATAATTCAGGCAGTAAAGGGTTAATTGAGTTGTCTTTCAGATAAAGTTAGGGTCAGTGGTTACCTTCAATTCCTTCTTCTTGAAAAGTGGTCTAACTTTTGCAAAATCGTAGAGCTCAGCATCTTCTTCGATCCACACCTAAAACAAGTGAAATAAACAATACTAACTTACAATAATCACAAAAGCACAAATGAATATCATCTTATTATTCTTTTATATTGGTGTCTTTCATGCCAGAGCGTATTCAAATTTCTGAAATAAAATTTCTCACTTTCCCATACTGTACTTCGGTTTGTAACCTATTCCAAGCTGATGTCAATCATTTTGCTTTTTAATTCCTGAAATTCTTTTAACCATGGCGTTGTGTGCTTTTTTTTAATCTTGTTACCAACCCCAGTGACAAGTACTATTTAAAGGACAACCAACACCACTTTTTTGTTTCCTAACTGACATCTGACAAACGTTTTATAGCATTTAAAATACCCAAAACACGCAGGATGATATTTTTCGTCAAATGCAAAACACCAATAAAACAGAGTTAAAGTGTCCAAAAACTACTTCAAATTGAACCCGAAAGTGGCCAGTTTCAGGTCCTGCCCCCTTGTTCATGATGTCACGCCAAGACGTCTTGCCTTGCTCGAGAATCAAAACAATGGCTTCAGATTGGAAGAAGATGCTTTCTTGTTACTGATCCAGTTATGAATATGATTCAAATAGTTCTGAAGAAGAAAGCATAAATGTTTGGAATCGATTGAAGAAGTCTTTCCGGGTCATTTTGAGGCGTCAGGACTGATGTGTAGCACCCAGAACATGCAGAAGACGGCGCCAAAGCTCCGTTGGAAATGGGCTGATTTGTCTGCCGGGAATTTGTGTCAGCGAAAATCAAATAGTTGTCTTGGTGCAACACACAACAATTCACCATCGCTTTATTTATGTTTTTTTATGTTAGGTGTTTTCAGACCAAACAAAGTACTGCAAAATGCATTGTGTGTCCTTTCTCAGTCAGGGGCGTTTCTTCAGTGACGTGACGTCGGGAATCGTCACCAACTCTAAAACAAGACTTCCTAAATATTCAGTGCAAGTCTCAAAAGGTAAAATAGCTATGTGCAGTGGAATCTTTGTAAAATGCGCTCAGTAGATCATTTGTCATTTGAAGCGATTTTACAAATTATGGACTCAACTTCTCCGGATGCGTCAGTTGTCCTTTAAATGGGTGTAAGAGTCATCAAATTTGGTGGTAATTACACCAGATGTAGAGGATTGATTTTTCAAAATACAAAAAGAATAATGCACTCAAGCAGGGGTAATCAAACTTTTTGGACCGAAGATCTACTTTTAGCCCATATCCCCACGATCGACCCGTTTCGAGCACGCCCGCATTTACACACGCACGGCATGATGGGCAATGGCCATAACGAGCCCTAAGATGAAAAGAAAAATTCAGTAGACACAAGACTTGAAGTTTGTTAAAAGCAAACAATGGCCGACCTTCGTGGGAGACCTGGTGCGGAGCTATGCAACATACCTTTGCTGCCTATTAACTGTCGTAGCTCAGGCGTACCATTTTAAAATGCTTCTCTCAGTCCTCCAGATTGCCATTCTTTGCTCATGTCATCGGTGAATTGCAGGCAAATCGACCTTTGACTGATAATTGGAATAATAAAAGCTATATCGTGACAGCTCCAATTCCAATGGGCCATTCCAAACAGCTAAACGCTAACAATTTCCGGTCACACTAAAAAGTTAAAGGTGACATTTTATTTTTTCAAAATGCTTTTTGTGAAGGTGAAACTATCTACCTACCTCCCTACCTCCCTACCCACCCATCCATCCATCCATCCATCCATCCATCCAGTGACGTGCAGTCAGTGGAGGCAGGGGAGGCAGTGCCTCACCTGTCATCATGGAAAGCTGTCATGGAAATATCAAATGAAAAAATAAATTAAACAGTTAGATGTATTTAGTGATTTGTACTTTAAAGTTCTTGTCCATTTAACTTCACCGTTTTAGGATTTTTTTCTAAATCGCTGAATTTTCACATTTACCGTTCAAATACTAAGTAGAGACGAGCAGTGAGGCACCAGCCGGCTGATCCTCACTATGGATTGCGCAATCACTATGCTTACTGTGGTGTCTTGCTCTGCAGTGAGACCGCATTGCTGTCCTTCTGCATATCGCTATTAAAGCGTTCAAACACGTTTAGTATATGGACTAAATTTCTACAGTTTAGCTGGTGTATATAATGTAGAGTCATTGTACATTATAAACACTGCACTATAGTGTTTATTTTGTTTGATTTTTATCAAAACGCTGTGCGTAGGTGAGGCACACAGTTCTCCCGCCTCATGACAGGCAGGGGGCGCTTGTGATTCCAGAGATACTTCTTACTCCACGTCTGCAGAATAATAGAATTAGAGACAGAAAGCTACAGTAAACAGTTAGCAAGTAAAGTGCAACCCTGCAGTCATTTTTTCGTGTTGCTTGGCCTCACTTTCAGAATGGAGGATTACATATCTAAATTGAAAGAATTTTCTAAACTGGACTTTCAATCGAAGCAGGAGGTAATAATTAAAGGAAGACGAACACCGGAGCTAAAAGGTTTGCTTCAGGCAACGGGACACAATACTCGCTCGCTCTTTTCAGGCGGACTGGTACACACGAAAAGGCTGGCTGTGTGGACGTCCAGCAAGAAACCGCCTTTTCTGCTTTTCCTGCCTTCTGTTCTCAATTTGTGACAATGTCTGGACTCAAATGGGCAGCTGGCATTTCGTGGAAATGATGAAAGTAAGGGCTCTGCTCATCGTGGCAACTATGTTGAACTATTACATGCTTTCGCTGAGAAAGATGACAGGCTAGCGAGTCATTTTGGGACATCCACTATATTTTCTAGCCTGTGAAACAGAATACAGAACGATTTAATTGAAGCAGTTGGTGGTGTCATTAGAAATGACATTAAAAAGGAGATCGGTGCAGCCCCATTTGTTGCTGGAGAAGTAGACGAGATTGTCATTCTCAGCACTGAAAACATACAGTCGGAACAGGACCGATCAAGGACGACTTTCTTCACTGGCAGTGATCTCCGTTGAGACAGAGAGACTTTTAAAACTGAAGAAAGATAAGGAAGGCTTCTACAAAGAAGTTATCGATGCCTTTCTTCAGAAGGAGCGGCGCATGGACTAAAGGTAACACGCTAAAAACGTTTTTTTTTAATTATTTTTTTCTATGCTACAGTTTGTATATATAAAGAATGCTGACATGAAATGCTGACAACAAAATAGGTTAACTGTTGCCAATCAAATGGTGAATAAACTACTCTGTAGAGTTCATATGTTTGTAAATCTGACTATTGATGACGTCAGTGCCTCACCAGCCATGAACCTCACCGCACGTCACTGCATCCATCCATCCATCCACCCATCACTAATAAGCACAGACAGCGTAGACACTTTTTTTAACACCCTATGCGATTGACTTTTCTTCTTTTCAATCCCCCTGCGCCACCCCTACCAATTTTGTTGCGGTAGATTGCAAATTTCCCCACTGTGGAACTGTTAAAGGCTTTCTGATTCTGATTATGATCCTGGAAGCGACCTTTCGGCCACTCACAATCGACGTAATGAGCACGTCTGCACGAGTCAAGCCTTGATAGAAATATACAGAAACAATATTCATTCATTCGTTCATTCATTCATTTGTTTTCCGAACCACTTTACTCTCATTAGTTAAGCACTATGATGGTTGCACCCTGAATCGGGTGCCAGCCAATCACAGGGCACATAGAAACAAACCAATCACGCACACACTTAGACCTCGGGGTGATTTGGAGTGTTCGATCAGCCTGCCATGCATGTTTTACGAATGGGGGCGAAAACCGGAGGACCCAGAGAAAACCCACGCAAACAACAGGAGAACATGCAAACTCCACACAGGGATGTTGGAGCTGGGATCGAAGTTAAGGCATCTGCAGTGTGAAGTAAACGTGCTAACCACTGGAGTACCAGGCTGCCCACGCACAGACAATAAATCACTACGAATCAGATTTAGAACCTGGTTTTTGATGCCATCATCTCCACTCAGATCTGTAGTGTTGAGTTGGAAAACAATGAACTGGAAAAGTCTGCCATTGGTCCCGACTGCCTGTATTGTGATCGGATGATCCAAGACGTGACAAGTCTTGGCCTATAAGCAGAACCAGATAAGACAGAGAGGATGAGGGGGGAGAAAGATGAAAATGCATTTAGTCAAATTCACAAAACGTCTGTGTAAGCTCTCAGTCGTACAGGAGTGGACCATCGATGAAAAGGTTTCTTCAGCTGTCATCTGTACTTCTTTGAAGGTGTCGGACGTTTCGCTTCTTATCCCAGAAACTTCGTCAGCAAACAAAGTCTTACTGGTAGTTTAGGCCCTATATATATATATATCCCTACTGTCCAGACATGGCGGTGCCGGACTCTGCTATGATAGGTCCCTGCTCTCAGGTTGGGGGGAGCAGAGGACTACCCTGGTGTAGTCCTCTGCTCCCCCCAACCTGAGAGCCTTTTCATCAAATTCATAAGTCAAGTTTCCACAAATATGTGGAGATTTTTTAGGCTAACGATTTTGCTAAATGGGCTGTTTCTACAGTGGTGGGCTTTCAGGACCTGCAACGCCTTCATGTGGCCTAAAAATCTGAATCGCAGACTGATTGATGTTCATGATATTGTGTCCATTCATTGTGAGTACATAATTCCAAATTATCTTTTAGCTTTCTATCAATGTTTTCCGCCCGTTGCGCTGCTACCAGATGTGTGCTTTCATATTTAAAGAACAACCGACGTCACTTTTTTGTTTTTTAACTGACACCAGAAAAACGTTTTATAGCATCTAAAATACCCAAAACATGCAGTATGATATTTTTAGCCAAATGCAAAACACCAATAAAAATGACTTAAAGTGTCCAAAATCTGCAAAAAATTGAGCTGCGAATTGGGCATTTTCAGAAAGTCCCGCCCCCAGTTCATGATGTCACGCCAAGATGTCTTGCATTGCTGGAGAATCAAAATAATGGCCCAAAATGACCACCTCCATTTCCACAGGCTGATAAATTCCTTATATGAAGCTTGGGCGCCCTCTTCTGGCGGCTTTTGGGTGCAACACGGGGTCCCCAGACGAAACAAGTACAGCAAAATACATTGACGTGATGGAAGGACCGCTACAATGAGTCTTTTTTCTGTCAGGGGCGTTCCTTTAGTGACGTCACGTACGGACTCGTCACCAACTCAAAAACAAGACCGCCTAACTATTCAGCGCGAGTCTTAAAACGTAAAATATAGCTATATGCGGTGGAATCTTTGTAAAATACGCTCAGTAGAAGTCATTTGAAGCCATTTTTCCAATTATGGACACAACTTGTCCGGAGACGTCGGTTGTTTCGCAAACTAAGATTGGCTAGTCACCAGTCATAGTATCTCCGGCCGCTCATGACAAGAGCATACCTGCCAACTTTTGAAACCAAAAAAGCCTAGTGATAATCAGGGGACAGGGGGGCTTTGCCCCCGTGAAGCCAAACCATTTTTAACATTACAGCTACTTAAAATTATGCTAAAATACCATACAAATTTGTCCTACATTACCCTTACTCTAGAGTACATACAAATGTGCATGCGCACACACAAACACATAAACGCAGATACACTTACCCCATAAAGTATATGTGCACGTGCCAAAGCATTTCCAAAAAGGAACATGATCATCTTGGCTCTGAACTGCTCTGGAGGAAGCTTGCAGCGAGTATCATCTCCTTCCAAGAAGTAAAGTGTGTGGGTATGAGGGTAATAATATTGTTCTCTGAAACCTGAATGAAAAACATTTCAATTGTGTTAACAATTAAAAAACAACCAAAAAGAAATTGGATTAATAATGTAGAGTGCAATATGATTCCCTTCATATTAAATGTGAAGTACAGTAATGAACTAGACACAAGGTGGGTGGGCATCGCCGCTCGGGATTGCCGCGACGAGAATGCCGCGTGAGGCCCACGGCAGGCGCCGCCGCCTCTTTGAGACAGTTCGTTCTGCTTCGGAGGTGGCGGGTCGGGCGCGTCAGTGCCGCAGACAGCCGCGGAGAGCGGGGTACAGCCGCAGAGAGGGCAACTGGTAGAAAACCTGCGACCCAGACCCACGCCCGCCCGCCCCCGTGGCATCCGAATCTGGTCGTTTGCAAATAATCTTTATTTAATAGTCTTTATTTAACAATTTAAATGGATTTCGACTTATGATCATTTTGACTTGCGATCAGCTGGTCGGAACGGAACCCGGTCGTAAGTCGGATGTGACCTGTATTAAATATGCCCAATGATATGAGACATTACTGGGCCAAACATGAGGATAATGTCAGGGTACAGTCATTCACTTATCTATTCACACTAGCTTTGTACAAATTGAATTGGAAATCAGTAATTATTATTGGTCTACTCTCCACTTAATGTTTGAAAATTAAGCTTCCAGGAAGCAGTTGCTCGATCAGACCCTGCTGAACTTCACATTGTCAAAGAATGCCAGCCCCTCAGCATTGAGAGTCAAGGGTTGAAGGAACCGATTCAGGTTCTTGAACCCTCATATGTTCTGCCAACCAGAAAGGTTTGTGTTAAAGTTCCATAAAGTAGGAAATGAATTGCCTAGAATTCTAATTTATTTGTGTTTGGTTTAATTTTCAGACTCCACGAACACTTTAAGCGTCGAGTCACAGACACTGCTTCCAGTTCGGCGTTTAAGTGTTTTCACCTTAGCAACGCTTCTCGATCCCAGATTCAAATCAGTTGGAAGCCATATCCAGACTGCGGTCCCAGTGCGTACGTGTAATTGGCCGCACAATCGAGGCAGCAGCCCGGACCACCATTGCAGCTCTCTGCAACTACTTCTGATTGTTTTTGTAAAGTGGTTTTAACCCTTTACAGACGATTGGGTCATATTTGGTACACTAAAGATAAGTGCTTATTGATCGAAAAAATTAAAGGTAGCAGTTCAAGTTTCGATTGGAACTGATGCAGCACGAGTTACATGTCCATTTAACACAGTTTATGTGCAGCTTTGCCTTTAAGAGCGTCAGTGACATCATCTCCTTCTTGCGCAACACAACGTGCGCTCCTGCATCTTCAAAACTCCTTCTACTTCTCGTCACGGATCAAATATCACGTAAGTATATGTTGTGACGATTTTATGAGCTATTCAGAAGAGGTTTACCTTGATACTGAAATGCATAAACTAACGCTAACTTGTTTATTTACCAAGAAATATTAAAAATAAGTAGTGTCCCGAATGTAGAACATTCGGCGTGCTAACGCTATTTTCATGATGATATTGTTGATCCTGACTGGGTACCCGATGCGAATAATTGTAAGTGAATGGTGCGTTTTACACTAATAGCTGTACATCATAGCTTTGCATTCTCAATATAATTATTGAAACGGAGGTCCATATGTATTTTTTTGTTATATCCTAAACAGAAATTAGAAAACTTAACTTAAAACATTTTCATCATAATGTCTGGTACAAATTTAACACTTCCTATTTCCAAAAGACCGTGAAACATGGTAGGAGCAGGTACAACACTTACAAGTTTCTGTGAAAAAAAAATACAGGAAAAGCTAAAAGTCTATATTTTATTTGGGGCAAATCAAAGACAGCAAAATTACTTCTGAAGGCCTTGAGGACATTAGATTGGCATGTCAACTAAAATCATCTGAGAGAAAGAATTTGTAATCAGAAAATGTAGAAATGATTGTTTTGAAGAACGTAATAGGTTGCATTTCCACTTGTGTTATGTAAGGTTTTGTTGCCACCTAGTGGACAAAATAGTCCCCACTACCGTATGTGCATTTCACATTCTCAAATACATCGATGAGAAGGTTTCTTCAGCCGTCATCTGTACAAAAGTGAAGGTTTCACCGCCGACCGATTTGCGCCATTTGCGCCTGAAGGCTCGCGGCCACTCATTTGACGACAATGAGGTTGGAATCTTGGCGAAAGAACATAGATGGTTTGAAAGGGGGGTAAAAGAGGCGATTCTTATAAAACAACAAAATCCTTCATTAAACCGGTCTGGTGGTGTGAGGTTCAATTTGGATCGTTCATACAATAGCCTGCTCAGGCAAAACAGGTTAGGCAACTTTCGCAATGATGATGAGGGTCGTTATGCTGATGAGGTGATACCGGGGGCAGTGGGGGTAATAGGCCAATCGTTAGTCAGGAATGTAGGAACAATCAGTGGGGCCACAGGGAGGGGTCCCCCGCCCCTCCCAACCTGAGAGTAGGGACCTATCATAGCTGTGTCCGGCGCCACCATGTCTGGACATTAGGGATATATAAATGGGGCCGATACGACCAGTCAGACTTTAGTTCGCTGACGAAGCCTCTTGGATAGGAGGCGAAACGTCCGAAACCTTCACTTTTGTACAGATGACGGCTGAAGAAACCTTCTCATCGATGGACCACTCCTGTACGACTGAGAGCTTACACAGACGTATTCTCAAATACAGTACTTTGACTTGAAGATAAAGCATCTGAAAGGACTGAAATTCTGTTTGTGATGTAAGGAAAGAGATGCCCATTTCACGGTAAGATCAGAGCATTGACATCAAATGGTTAGTTTGGTATAGTTTTTGCTTTTTTTGAATGTTGCTGTGCTCATATGTTTTTTCTAAAATACCCATGTACTGTATATCTTTCCAGATCCTGATGAGAATGAAATAGATGACCATGTTGATGAAGTTATTTTGGCATCGGACACAGTCGTGAATGTTGCATTGATAAACTTCTATCACTATTCAAATATTTTCAAAGGATTTTCGATGAAAAAAATGATGGATATTATTGTTGAACAGTTGAAATTCTATGCAATGCAAAATAACATCAATAAGCCCCTGTGTCTCGCCAAAGAAGAGCTTGAGAAGTGGCTGGGATTGATATATTGTTTCTCAATCTCAAAATGACCAAACACTCGGATGCTTTGGGCTTGAAAGCTATCTCCACTAACTGATTATGCTGCAGAATGTACTTCGAAATTATAAAAAGGAACTTGCATATAGCAGACAACACAAAACAAGGAACTCGGGGAAGCCCAAATTATGATCCCTTGCACAAAGTAAGGCCAATGATAAAAGTTTCAAGAATTACCCAAATCACAGCGTTTGTCAATTGATGAACAAATTGTACTCTATGAAGGTAGATTTACACTCAAGCAGTGTCTACCAAATACACCAATGAACTGGGGGTTCAAGTTGTTTGTGCTGGCAGGTTATGATGGCCACATGCATGCATTCCATATAGAGGAATGACAGATCCAGTCAGTGACTCCAAGGTTCCCGATCTGAAAGTGACCTCAAATGTTGTGCTCCATTTGGCTCAAAACATCCAACCAGGAAACAATAATCGATTGCATTCTGATAATTGGTTTACATCTATCCCCTTACTCCAACATTTGGCAACAAGAAAAATCTGGTGTTGTGGCATAGTGAGGCTCAATCGATTGTTCAGCTGAACCGCAGCTAAAAGACATTGAGGTTCTTTTCCCGCTGATGATACAGTATTCGGTTTGACAACATAGCTCATGTTCCATATGTTGCAAAGAACTGCAACAGGTGCAAGCATGGCACATGCTCGGTGAAAACTAATATTTACAGCAAAAAAATGCATCACAAGAACTGCTTTGCATTATTCCATGGTTATTAGCGAGTTTTCTTTATCTGTAAAGGAACTATGTATTTTTATGTAAACATTTTATGTCAATATTTTATGTAAATTATGTATGTATTTTATTATTTTAATAAAAAGATGTCATATGGGTAAAAGTCTAGTCTTTGAAGTTGCACTTGACATATGTTCCAAAACAGGCACCCTCTCAACATAGGCCTTTCATGACGATTGTGCCAAATTAGGCACAAATTTTCTTAGGCTCAAATTTTCTACATTATTGAAAAATAATAAAAAAGGAAGCTACTAGTATGTTATTATATCCATCAGTAACCATAAAAACTGAACAGATTTTTTTTTTCTAATTAGAACATAATTCAGGCAGTAAAGGGTTAATGCCAATTTTGTTTTTGTTTAGATGACTCGTGACAGCATGAAGATGATGTGGCGAGACTGGGAAGTGGTGCAACAGCAGATGCTAGGTCCAGCGATCCCTGGCAGAGATGAAATTGTGCACACAATACAGACCCACCATAATATGGGAAGAACCAACGCCTTTTTTCCACACCTCTCACACCGCGCAAAGAAGTTCCTTTGGAAGCCGCCATTATCTGTGCCATCCTGTTATTGAAACATATTGAGGGTGGTCCGGTAGTCAAGTGGTTAGCACGCCGGCTTCACAGTGCAAATGTCGCCGGTTCGCATCCCGCTCCGGCCTCCCTGTGTGGAGTTTGCATGTTCACCCAGGGCCTGTGTGGGTTTTCTCCAGGTCCTCCGGTTTCCTCCCACATTCCAAAAACATGCATGGCAGGCAGATTGAACACTCCAAATTGTCCCTCGGTGTGAGTGCGAGAGTGACTGTTGTATGTCTTTGCGTGCTCTGCAATTCAAGGTGTCCCCCGCCTAGTGCCCGAAGACGGCATAGGCTCCAGCACCGACCCCCCCAACCCTAATGAGGAATAAGCAGTACGGAAAATGGATGGATATGTTACAATATGAATGCATGGATGTGAATGACATTGTATATACTTGGTCATCAAATCAGTCTGTCAAATTGGTTGCTTGACTTTTATGCCTTTCAATGACTCTTTCAGAGTCTCTGTAACTCTAGAACAAATTGCTAATGAGGCACTTTGCTCAGGGGTTACTTTCTTCTGTGTGTACCATTCTGCCGTAGCTAGGAAATATACATTTATTGGTGGCACAAACACTTCGTATGTTAGTCCTTGGTCGAGAACAGCACATTGTAAAAAAAAATAAAAATATGAACAAATTATGTCCACGTGTAATGTGCATTTAAATGTATGCATGTTATTCCTAAGGTGCAAAAGACAGAACCATTGCTCACCTGTACAATTCACGTCCTCCTTGTACACATATACTTCCTGCAGGTCCACAGTAGGAGACACAGGATAAAACGTTTCAAGAGCACGATCTGCTGTTTCTGACACTTGGTCTTTCCCAGAAACCCATGGTAGAGGATCCATGCTGTTATAGATGAAGCCATTCTGACCTCGGACCTGGAACAAGTTTTCGCCTGGTACACAAAAATGCAACTACATTTTCATTAAACATTTCTCACCATTTGAAACAAAAATATGAAAATCAATATATATATATATAGCACTATATATATATATATATATAGCACTATATATATATATATATATATATATATATATATACACACACACACACACACACACACACACACACACACATTCAAACCTCGGTTTTCGAACGTCTCGGTTCTCATCCCATTCAGTTTTCAACCAAAAATGTCATATTTTTTATGGCCCGGTATACGACCGAAATTTGGTTCTCAAACAAACTGAGTGCATCTGAATGCGTCACTCGACTACCCTCCACTTCCTTATACGTCACGTCTTCCTCATTGTGACCGACGCATTAATATTGTTGCTGTTTTATCTTTGCGAAAATGCAGACATATTTGGTTAAGATCTCCTGAATAGTATGATTTTAAAGCAAGCAGAGGATGGTTCGAAAAGTTAGTGTGCCCTGTGTTTGCCCAAAGACAGTTGGGATAGGTGCCAACACGCCTCGTGGCAAAAAGAAAATTGGTGAAAATAAGTTTGTTTTTTATAGAATTTTACACATGACCTGCTCTATTAAGTTTTCATCCGGTTTATGCGATCAAATAGTTAAAAAGTTGTTTTCTAGACTTTGAACGGATTAAGATTTTTTACATTGATTTTAATGGAAAGTGCTGTTTCGGTTTTTGAACAAATCGGCTTTCGAACAGGAAACCGAGGCATCACTGTATATATATATATATATATATATATATATATATATATATATATATATATATAGTTTTGCTTCTTTGATTGTTGCTGTGCTGATGACCATTTTGTGTTTGGGAGCCTTTTACTGAGCGAGTTGCTTGTTCTGTAGCCACAAAGGGACATAAGTCTTCTTGTACTGGTCCCAAGCCCAGATAAATACAGAGGGTTGTGTCAGGAAGGGCATCCGACGTAAAAGCTGGGCCAAAACAAACATGCGTATCATACCTCTGAAGATGGAGGTTACTGATTCGCTGTGGCGACCCCTTGAAGGGAAAAGCCAAAAGGAAAAGAAGATATATATATATATATATATATATATATATATATATATATTAACATCCGATTTACGACCGGTGCGAGTTACGACCACCCGTACTTACGACCACAAACGCCAGACCCTTATTTTTTTGGGACCGCTACAGTGGCAGCTGTTGAGATCTGCAGCGTGCATTTAGTCGAATAATCGTTGGCCCTTCTTGTTTAGACTGAACAAGTAGGATGTTTTTTTTTGCCAGAGCACAGAAAGCAACCGCTACTCTCAGCATTGTACAACAACTATTTTTTTATCGCTGTCAAAGGACCACATGTATCGTTCTGGCTATGTTGCCAGATCCGCTTAACATTCAGCATGCGTCATTTATCTTAACAGAGAATATTACAGCATTGCACAAAATGAGGATAAAAATAACTGCTTTTTTCACAAACGTGTACGGCAATTTTGGCCAGCCAGGCGCGTGATTGTGTTGCACTACCAGTCACACTACCAGGCACCGGCGGGGGGGAGCATCCACGGACGCCGAGGCGCGTGGAGGTCAGCGCTGGGGAAGAGGGTCCTCCGACGCCGGCCAGGGCAAAAGCCGAGGCGGGTCGGCGCTCGGGATTGGCGCGACGCGAACGCCGCGTCTGGCCGCATCCGCCTAAATCCAAGCGTGCATGTTGGGCGACCTCTTCTGGCTTCTCCGTTAGCAGGGAGGGCCATTTTTCAACAGCGCATAATATATGGGAATCCGTGCATATTTGGATCAGCAGAACGACACAGTAATAAAAATCGACAATCCGAAATATAAAATGATAAAAATGACACTAAAGGTTATAATATTTATAATTTAACTGTAAGCAGTTTAGTATATCATAGTATTCAATAGAAAACGTTCTTTCAAAACAACATTGACATCGTATAAACCTCACGTCTGCCATTTTGAATGCTTTTCGATTTACGACCGTTTGACCGTTTTGGCGGAACGGAACCCGGTCGTAAGTCAGATGTTACACACACACACACACACACACACACACACATATATATACATATGCATATATATATATGTAAGCTCTCTCTCTCTCTCTCTCTCTCTATATATATATATATATATATATATATATATATATATATATATATATATATATATATATATATATATATATATATATATATATATATATGTGTGTCTGTGTAAGCTCTATATATATATATATATATACAGTGGTACCTCGGTTCTCGAACGCCTCACTGTTCGAACAAATCGGTGTTCAAACGCCAATACGCCAATACGACACGTGAGTGCGTACGGGAGGGTGGGGTGCTGAGCGGCGCACGGGTGTATCGCTCTGTTCGTGACCAACTGTTGTCGCTAGCGGACGTGCTGCGTTTTGCTCTAGCGTTTAATATAGGTGTACGAAGAGTTTTAGCCCCTAATCATGCCTCCAAAGAAAGTAAGTGCTGCTTAAAGTGACAAAAGAAAAGTAGTGCATACAACTATTGCATTTAAGAAAGAAATAATCGCAAAATATGAAGGTGTGCGGGTGTCTGATCTGGCGAGGGAATACAGCATGGCGAAATCTACGATCAGTACGATATTAAAGAATAAGGAGGCTGTGAAATCTAGTGATGTGACTGTAGGCGTGAGAGCAAGTGTCATTGGATAGATCTTTTAAGAGAAAAGAACATCCTGTAGCCGAGTCATCCGTAGCTGTCACGTTCCGAGCGAGAGTGACGGCAGCTGACTCGTCGGAACGTAGTGGAATGTTTGGAATCCCAAAGCAGACACGTACTAACCAAGCAGGATGTTTATTTACAAATAAAAGAAAAAACACAGCGAGTAAGAAGGCAGGGGGTGATCCGACCTGCTTACTACGCCAAAAAGCAAATGGCACACGAGGGTGCAAAATTACGCAATCCCGGAAGATGACATAAATTTACGGGACGCGGGGAAAATATCTCGGACCGGATACACTGATACACTCGCGCATCGAAGGAAGAGTCCAGGTGAGGCGAGGTGAGTCAATCATCCGGCATTGGCGAGGCGATCGCGAACCGCCGGGAGAGGCAGCCCCCCCCCTCCCCGCTGTCAACTCGCAAGTGACAGGAGCAAAGAGGTGGTTTCGGTGTTCGAAAAAAATTGCTTTTCGAACAGGGTCCTGGAACGAATTATGGTCGAGAACCGAGGTACCACTGTGTGTGTATGTATGTATATACAGTAAAGTCTCGTTATATCGATATTCAAGGGAGTCCGAAAAATATCGATATAACCGGGACTATCGATATATCCGACCCTGTTTGCATGTAATTTTCTCCGTGCGTGCATAGAAATAGCATTGATATAACCGGGACTATCGATATATCCGATATCGATATAACGAGACTTTACTGTATATATATATATATATATATATATATATATGTATATATATAATTTTTTTAAAAGCTGAAAGTCTGCTTTTTTTCGCTTAACATTACTGGATGCAGCTAGATCCACATTAGCATTCCAGATACCTGATACAGAAAGCATTTGGTAATCATTTCAATAGTACACCTCTTTTCCATGTAGCTGCCAATGAGTATTTCTCAGCAAACATTCTCCTTCCAATTAATGGATGGCTGGACTGAAGAGTGGCACAAAGATGGAGCAGGTTGAAGAGGAGTGTCTTGCTAAGAAAGAAATATAAAATGAACATGTTCAGAGAATTTAAAGTGAAGCTCTGACATTTATTGGTAATGGTATGGGGAAGAGTTATCTGTTGTTGACTATCCGCCGACATTGGGTCTTTATCCGATATTTAGGCAAAACATTATGGATTGGATTGGCCTTTATTAGCCTCACAGTGGAAACATTTACATTTCACAGCAGCAAAGTTATGAAAGGAATGAAAGTCGAAAAACAAAAAACAACAGCTGCTGGAAAGGCAGCCACTCTCGCGGTGCCATCTTGAAGTCAAAAGAACAAAAAAACTAAAAAACAAAAACATGACATCATCAGGGACATCATGGTGCACTGTGCACGTCGACTACAAGCTAAATGTTGAAAGCAAACACGCAGCTGTAGCATCCATTGACGAAAATAAATTGTCTCACATCTCAGCTGACACTTTTTTCTTCTTATCGCGGGCTCCTTAAGCCATGCATCCATCCAGCCACAGACTGTCCAACAGCACCGACCTTTCTGCTAAACAAAGCGGGGCTGTGAAGATGCTGCCCATTACAGGCGCAAAAAAAGCACAATGGCCCCAGAGCCATCCAGCAATGATAGTCAAATGGCACTGACATTCCTCCCATTCATATTCATGCTGCCGAAAAGGCGCAACCGCTCAGCACAGTCTCCTGCTTGATGAATGTTGTGACCAAAAATGCTGAAAAACAATCCGTATCCGTTCCACACGATGCACAACAACACAAAGTGACAAAAGGAAACACAAAAACAAGACAAAAACAACAAAAAAAAGCAAGGCTCATCAGAGCACTTGCTGACGGCTGCCTAATCGGGCGCCATCTTGGACTCCTTTTTTTAAGAAAATTAAGAGTGCATATGAATTGTTAGGTTTTATTTTTGTGGAAAGTTGTTTTTTTGTTTGTTTGATTGTTTGTATACCAATAAAAGTATCCCTACATTATAGGGGTGTTCACATGGCCATTTTTACTCTACTCTAGTGTAGCACTGGGCTGCCCCTGTAACAGCATTCACACATGCAAAGTTACACAGTGTAGCCCCTGAAAACAGCTATGAGGTGTGCTGTCAGTGTGAGGGAGGACTTCATGGTCGAGGTGGATTTCACCAGGGATAGCTTCTTATTCGCTATGGTGATGGACTGGCTGACAGACGATGTTAGACAGAAATCTCCTTGGTTGATATTTGCAGATGACACTGATCTGTAGCAAGTGCAGGGAACAGGTGGAGGATTAATAACTCGAGAGGTGGAGGTTTGCCCTGGAAAGGAGACGAATGAAGGGCATTCGCAGCAAGACAGAATACATGTGGGTGAATGAGAGGGACCCAAATAGTAGAGTGAGGTTTCAGAGAGAAGAGCGAAAGAAGGCGGAGGATTTTAAGTACTTGGGGTCAACTGTCCAGAGCAATGGTGAGTGTGGAAAAGAGGTGAAGAAGCGTGTAGAGGAAGGCGGGAACGGTTGGAAAAAAATGTCAGGTGTGATGTACGATGGAAGAGTTTCAGCTAAAATGAAAGGTGTATAAAACGGTGCTGAGACCAGCCATGATGTTTGGACTGTAGACAATGCCATTGAAGAAGACAGGAAGAAATGCTGGAGGTAGGAGAGTTGAAGATGTTGAGGTTTTCTTTGGGAGTTGTATGGGATCAGGAATGAGTATTTCAGGGGGACAATTCATATTTCAGGTTTTGGAGAAAAAGTCAGAGGCCAGATGGTTTGGACATATCCAGAGGAGAGAGAGTGAATACATTGGGAGAAGGATGCTTGGACTACCAGGCAGGAGACCGAGAAGAAGACCAAAGAGGATGTTTATGGATGTTAAATGGTTGCAAAGTCAAAGTCAGCTTTATTGTCAAATATGCTAATATGCATGAGATACAGCACAGATGAAATTAATGTGCTCTCGGACCCAGCGTGCAAGGCACTTATAACGTGGCTAAAAGAGACATACAATTGACAACAGACAATACATGTGATTTCTGAATGTAAAGTGAGGTAGTGTCGTATGTAAAGTGAGGTAGTGACATATGTAAAGTGAGGTAGTGACGTATGTAAGGAGAGGTAGTGTCGTATGTAAAGTGACATAATGTAGTAGTGCAAAAACAAACAAGAAAAAAAAAGATTGAAGTGAGGTCTTGCAGAAAAAAATGAAAAAGAACAAAAAATAAAGTTCAGGATGATAGTACAGCGTGTACTTAGCATTTGGTGAGTGTGGCAGTGGGAAGGGGCAGGAGGGGCAGGGCTGGGAGGGAGTTGAGTCTCCTGACTGCCTGGTGGCAGAAACTGTCCTAGAGCATGCTGGTTTTGGCTCGGAGACTCCGCAGCCTCCTACCCGATGGCAGCAGGCGGTGGGATCTCTTGGCCAGTGATGCCGTGTTGTGGCTCCAGGACAGGTCTTCGGATATGTGCACTCCCAGGAACTTGGTGCTGCTCACTCTCTCCACTGCAGCACCGTCGATGGTTAGTGGAGCATGCTGGGGGTGCACTCTCCTGAAGTCCACAACAATCTCCTTCGTCTTCTCCGCATTCAGACGGAGATTGTTGTCCTTGCACCACGTGGCCAGACGTGCTGACCTTGTCCCTGTAAGCTGTCTCCTCATCGTTGTTGATGAGGCCCACCACAGTTATGTCATCCGCAAACTTTAAGTCATGAAATGAAGATGAAAGGAAAGAAAACCGACATACAGGAGCTGCTGGATAGGCGCCATCTTGAAGTCAAAAGAACCCAAAAAACTAAACGATAATATGATAACACAAAGACAGTCATTCATTCTTAAGCACTTTCTGTAACTTCTTTGTTACATGAAACAGTTCTAGATGAAAGAGGAGAAGATCAAAGAGTTCCTTTCACCATATGACAGATTAACTCAAATTACAAAACAACAAACATAGTCAGAAAAATGAACTAAACACAATGTACTGTAATCACACCAATTCAGTGCAGGACAATATTGTATTTTTTCTCTCGTGGAGAAAATTTGACTACTTTGAATGCATTTTTTTATCCATTACAGTAAAGACTCGTTATATCGCTAGTACTGCTTATTGCGATACTATTTTAATTTCCCGGCAAATTTCTAGTCTTATTATGTATAATTAGTTCCGGTTAGTACGATACTCAGTTATTACAATAATCAGGTTACTACGATGCCCTTTTCATCTCCCGCCAGCCAATTTGATCTGCTTATATCGATACAAAAGCAGCTAAAAGCTGAATTCATGCCATTCATGCTGCTTCATGTCATCACAAAGAGGGTACAGCAAGTCCTGAAGAATGAATGTCTCTGTGTCTTTGTTTTGTCATATTGTCTCTATGCTGTCATATTATTTATTTAGTTTTTTTGTTCTTTTGACTTCAAGACGGCGCCCCGAGAGTGGCTGCCTTTCCAGCAGCTCATGTATTTTGTTTTTCTACTTTCATTCCTTTCATCACTTTGCTGCTGTGAAATGTAAATTTCTCCACTGTGAGACTAATAAAGGCAAATCCAATCCAATCCAATCCAATTAATATTTGCTTAAGGATTTCAATACCATCATTAGCAAAATCTGTAAACGGCGTATTGTTTGATTTTCAGCTAATGAAACATAGTGTTCTTCTATACAGTTGTTCAACACCAATTTGAACCATGGGGAAATGTAAGAATTGTGATATTGAAACGAAGTACAAGGAAATAGTGGCTGTGCAGGAGAATCCAACAAGAAGCAAATCCTTCACTGCGAAAGAGTTCGACGTGCCGCAGAATACTTTATCAACGTAAGTCTGTGTAAGCTCTCAGTCGTACAGGAGTGGTCCATCGATGAAAAGGTTTCTTCAGCCGTCATCTGTACTTCTATGAAGGTGTCGGACGTATCGCTTCTTATCCAAAACAGAAGTCTTTAGGAAGGCTACGCACACTGACCAATACTTACTTTTCGATTCTAACCACCCTTTACAACACAAAATAGGAGTTATCAGAACCCTCCAGCATAAGGCTAAACTAATACCAACAAGCGTTGAAGGTAGAGAAAAGGAGTCAAAACATATCAGGAGAGCACTCACAAACTGTGGGTACCCTCAGTGGTCATTCAACAAATGTCAGAAAGAAAGAATAGGGAATGAAACTAAAAATTCTGAAGATACAAAAAGGAGAGGAATAGCAATACCTTACATTGCAGGAGCTTCTGAAAAAAACTACAAAGAGTCCTTTGGCAACACAAAATTCCTACTTATTTCAAACCGATAAACACTAAGTTAAAACACTTAAAATTAGTGCAGGGGTGGCCAACCAGTCAGAGACGAAGAGCCACATTTTTTACTATGTTACTGCAAAGAGCCACATCAAGATGGCGGTGCGTGAACACGCAGCGGCTCCCCTCTCTCTCCCGTCAAATTGTCGTTTTTGTGTTTATTATGTTTGTTAAAGTCATTATAAGTGCCTTGCACGCTGGGTCCGATTGCACAGTAATTTCATCTGTGCTGTATGCCATGCATATGAGCATATTCGACAATAACACTGACTTTGATAAACATGGGCACACATGAACACTCCATCGCCCCATCCCTCACACACACACAGACCTCTGCTCAGACAGATTGATTATAAGTATCACCTTTTAAATACAAAATCAGCAAATATATTGGAAATTGACTCTGAGAGTACAAAAACCACAGGCAACAAAGAACACTGTCTTTCCACACACAAACTCAGTAAAACCAAGTCCACAAACAAAAATGCCATAATTGACAATATTTTGCATGTTGCTTAGTGGGACTTCTGGCATTCTTTGTCTTGAACAATCCTCATTCAATCTGGCTTGCATTCTGTTGTTGCCACTCGAAGCAATTCTTTTACATGAGTGTCAGTAATAACCGATCGATGCCTTGATTTCACATGTTTCAGGGTAGAAAACACAGACTCGCAGACATATGTTGACCCAAACATTGACAGTATCTTAAGCGCAGCCGGTTTGACATTGGGGTATTTTTCCATTGGCACGCGTTTCCAGAACTCAATGGTCCCTTCCCTTAAAGCAGGTTTCAATTGATCTTCCTCACAAAGATCGATCATCTCTAACTCAGCCGCAGCTTCATCTGTGACTAGCGGGGCTTTCAAACAGTCTGTCTCCGCATTAAACGGGTCGACAAGGAACGTAATCTGCGGCTTTTTCAGTTGTAGATCACGGAATGGGGTCACAAAGTTTTCGTGCAAGTTTTCAACCAGTGTTGCATATCTGGCTCTTTTCTTATCCAGGGTATCGGTGGTGACTTGCCCGCTGGCTTTTAGCAGAGTGGGAAAATGTGTTAAATCTTCCTTTTGAATATGCGCCCTGAACAGCTTCAGTTTGTTGACAAACGCAAACACACTTTGCACCAAGTCAGGCAGAATTTTTGACTTACCCTGCAGAGTAAGGTTCAGTTTGTCCAAGTGACACAGCAACAGTGTAGCCCCTGAAAACAGCTATGAGGTGTGCTGTCAGTGTGAGGGAGGACTTCATGGTCGAGGTGGATTTCACCAGGGATAGCTTCTTATTCGCTATGGTGATGGACTGGCTGACAGACGATGTTAGACAGAAATCTCCTTGGTTGATATTTGCAGATGACACTGATCTGTAGCAAGTGCAGGGAACAGGTGGAGGATTAATAACTCGAGAGGTGGAGGTTTGCCCTGGAAAGGAGACGAATGAAGGGCATTCGCAGCAAGACAGAATACATGTGGGTGAATGAGAGGGACCCAAATAGTAGAGTGAGGTTTCAGAGAGAAGAGCGAAAGAAGGCGGAGGATTTTAAGTACTTGGGGTCAACTGTCCAGAGCAATGGTGAGTGTGGAAAAGAGGTGAAGAAGCGTGTAGAGGAAGGCGGGAACGGTTGGAAAAAAATGTCAGGTGTGATGTACGATGGAAGAGTTTCAGCTAAAATGAAAGGTGTATAAAACGGTGCTGAGACCAGCCATGATGTTTGGACTGTAGACAATGCCATTGAAGAAGACAGGAAGAAATGCTGGAGGTAGGAGAGTTGAAGATGTTGAGGTTTTCTTTGGGAGTTGTATGGGATCAGGAATGAGTATTTCAGGGGGACAATTCATATTTCAGGTTTTGGAGAAAAAGTCAGAGGCCAGACTGAGATGGTTTGGACATATCCAGAGGAGAGAGAGTGAATACATTGGGAGAAGGATGCTGAGTCTTGGACTACCAGGCAGGAGACCGAGAAGAAGACCAAAGAGGATGTTTATGGATGTTAAATGGTTGCAAAGTCAAAGTCAGCTTTATTGTCAAATATGCTAATATGCATGAGATACAGCACAGATGAAATTAATGTGCTCTCGGACCCAGCGTGCAAGGCACTTATAACGTGGCTAAAAGAGACATACAATTGACAACAGACAATACATGTGATTTCTGAATGTAAAGTGAGGTAGTGTCGTATGTAAAGTGAGGTAGTGACATATGTAAAGTGAGGTAGTGACGTATGTAAGGAGAGGTAGTGTCGTATGTAAAGTGACATAATGTAGTAGTGCAAAAACAAACAAGAAAAAAAAAAGATTGAAGTGAGGTCTTGCAGAAAAAAATGAAAAAGAACAAAAAATAAAGTTCAGGATGATAGTACAGCGTGTACTTAGCATTTGGTGAGTGTGGCAGTGGGAAGGGGCAGGAGGGGCAGGGCTGGGAGGGAGTTGAGTCTCCTGACTGCCTGGTGGCAGAAACTGTCCTAGAGCATGCTGGTTTTGGCTCGGAGACTCCGCAGCCTCCTACCCGATGGCAGCAGGCGGTGGGATCTCTTGGCCAGTGATGCCGTGTTGTGGCTCCAGGACAGGTCTTCGGCTATGTGCACTCCCAGGAACTTGGTGCTGCTCACTCTCTCCACTGCAGCACCGTCGATGGTTAGTGGAGCATGCTGGGGGTGCACTCTCCTGAAGTCCACAACAATCTCCTTCGTCTTCTCCGCATTCAGACGGAGATTGTTGTCCTTGCACCACGTGGCCAGACGTGCTGACCTTGTCCCTGTAAGCTGTCTCCTCATCGTTGTTGATGAGGCCCACCACAGTTATGTCATCCGCAAACTTTAAGTCATGAAATGAAGATGAAAGGAAAGAAAAACGACATACAGGAGCTGCTGGATAGGCGCCATCTTGAAGTCAAAAGAACCCAAAAAACTAAACGATAATATGATAACACAAAGACAGTCATTCATTCTTAAGCACTTTCTGTAACTTCTTTGTTACATGAAGCAGTTCTAGATGAAAGAGGAGAGGATCAAAGAGTTCCTTTCACCATATGACAGATTAACTCAAATTACAAAACAACAAGCATAGTCAGAAAAATGAACTAAACACAATGTACTGTAATCACACCAATTCAGTGCAGGACAATATTGTATTTTTTCTCTCGTGGAGAAAATTTGACTACTTTGAATGCATTTTTTTATCCATTACAGTAAAGACTCGTTATATCGCTAGTACTGCTTATTGCGATACTATTTTAATTTCCCGGCAAATTTCTAGTCTTATTATGTATAATTAGTTCCGGTTAGTACGATACTCAGTTATTACAATAATCAGGTTACTACGATGCCCTTTTCATCTCCCGCCAGCCAATTTGATCTGCTTATATCGATACAAAAGCAGCTAAAAGCTGAATTAATGCCATTCATGCTGCTTCATGTCATCACAAAGAGGGTACAGCAAGTCCTGAAGAATGAATGTCTCTGTGTCTTTGTTTTGTCATATTGTCTCTATGCTGTCATATTATTTATTTAGTTTTTTTGTTCTTTTGACTTCAAGACGGCGCCCCGAGAGTGGCTGCCTTTCCAGCAGCTCATGTATTTTGTTTTTCTACTTTCATTCCTTTCATCACTTTGCTGCTGTGAAATGTAAATTTCTCCACTGTGAGACTAATAAAGGCAAATCCAATCCAATCCAATCCAATTAATATTTGCTTAAGGATTTCAATACCATCATTAGCGAAATCTGTAAACGGCGTATTGTTTGATTTTCAGCTAATGAAACATCGTGTTCTTCTATACAGTTGTTCAACACCAATTTGAACCATGGGGAAATGTAAGAATTGTGATATTGAAACGAAGTACAAGGAAATAGTGGCTGTGCAGGAGAATCCAACAAGAAGCAAATCCTTCACTGCGAAAGAGTTCGATGTGCCGCAGAATACTTTATCAACATAAGTCTGTGTAAGCTCTCAGTCGTACAGGAGTGGTCCATCGATGAAAAGGTTTCTTCAGCCGTCATCTGTACTTCTATGAAGGTGTCGGACGTATCGCTTCTTATCCAAAACAGAAGTCTTTAGGAAGGCTACGCACACTGACCAATACTTACTTTTCGATTCTAACCACCCTTTACAACACAAAATAGGAGTTATCAGAACCCTCCAGCATAGGGCTAAACTAATACCAACAAGCGTTGAAGGTAGAGAAAAGGAGTCAAAACATATCAGGAGAGCACTCACAAACTGTGGGTACCCTCAGTGGTCATTCAACAAATGTCAGAAAGAAAGAATAGGGAATGAAACTAAAAATTCTGAAGATACAAAAAGGAGAGGAATAGCAATACCTTACATTGCAGGAGCTTCTGAAAAAAACTACAAAGAGTCCTTTGGCAACACAAAATTCCTACTTATTTCAAACCGATAAACACTAAGTTAAAACACTTAAAATTAGTGCAGGGGTGGCCAACCAGTCAGAGACGAAGAGCCACATTTTTTACTATGTTACTGCAAAGAGCCACATCAAGATGGCGGTGCGTGAACACGCAGCGGCTCCCCTCTCTCTCCCGTCAAATTGTCGTTTTTGTGTTTATTATGTTTGTTAAAGTCATTATAAGTGCCTTGCACGCTGGGTCCGATTGCACAGTAATTTCATCTGTGCTGTATGCCATGCATATGAGCATATTCGACAATAACACTGACTTTGATAAACATGGGCACACATGAACACTCCATCGCCCCATCCCTCACACACACACAGACCTCTGCTCAGACAGATTGATTATAAGTATCACCTTTTAAATACAAAATCAGCAAATATATTGGAAATTGACTCTGAGAGTACAAAAACCACAGGCAACAAAGAACACTGTCTTTCCACACACAAACTCAGTAAAACCAAGTCCACAAACAAAAATGCCATAATTGACAATATTTTGCATGTTGCTTAGTGGGACTTCTGGCATTCTTTGTCTTGAACAATCCTCATTCAATCTGGCTTGCATTCTGTTGTTGCCACTCGAAGCAATTCTTTTACATGAGTGTCAGTAATAACCGATCGATGCCTTGATTTCACATGTTTCAGGGTAGAAAACACAGACTCGCAGACATATGTTGACCCAAACATTGACAGTATCTTAAGCGCAGCCGGTTTGACATTGGGGTATTTTTCCATTGGCACGCGTTTCCAGAACTCAATGGTTCCCTTCCCTTAAAGCAGGTTTCAATTGATCTTCCTCACAAAGATCGATCATCTCTAACTCAGCCGCAGCTTCATCTGTGACTAGCGGGGCTTTCAAACAGTCTGTCTCCGCATTAAACGGGTCGACAAGGAACGTAATCTGCGGCTTTTTCAGTTGTAGATCACGGAATGGGGTCACAAAGTTTTCGTGCAAGTTTTCAACCAGTGTTGCATATCTGGCTCTTTTCTTATCCAGGGTATCGGTGGTGACTTGCCCGCTGGCTTTTAGCAGAGTGGGAAAATGTGTTAAATCTTCCTTTTGAATATGCGCCCTGAACAGCTTCAGTTTGTTGACAAACGCAAACACACTTTGCACCAAGTCAGGCAGAATTTTTGACTTACCCTGCAGAGTAAGGTTCAGTTTGTCCAAGTGACACAGCATGTCGACCAAAAAATCCAGATGCATAATCCACTCGTGGTCCGAGAGCACGGGATAGTCCTTGTCTTTCTCTTCCATGAACAGTTTCACAGTATCCAACAGCTCAAAAAAGCAAGAAAGTACTTTGCCTTTTGACAGCCACCTCACAGTGCAGTGCACCGGCAGGTCACCTGGAAGCCCTTGGTCCAGCTCAGCGATGAGATTCTTGAATTGTCTGTGGTGAAGCGCATGAGTGCGGATGTAGTTGACGATTTGCATCACAGGCTTCATGACATTCTCTAAATTTAATGATTTAGACACGAGTTGCTCCCTGTGGATCATGCAGTGGAAATTCCAACACTCAGGAAATGTTTGGTCGGCTTTGCACAGCCCCACAAGCCCGTTCACAGATCCGATCATGGCAGGTGCTCCATCCGTGGCTATTGCAGTCAGTTTTGGCCATGGGCAGATTTGCTGTTGCAAATGCAGCCATCATTGTTTCCTTCACATCTATGCCACAGGTTCTGTCTTTTAATGGCACAATATCAAGGAGTTCTTCTTTGAGCACACAATCCTTTGTCACAGACTGTGCAAATATTGCCAACTGAGGCTTGTCTTGTATGTCACAACTTTCATCCAATGCGACACTAAAATACTCACATGCTTGAAGGTCAGAGTGCAGCTGTGATTCAATAGCGGTGCTCGTGTCTGAAATTCTGCGTTCAACAGTGTGGCGGGACAGTTGGACATCAGAATCAGAATCATCTTCATTGCCAAGTATGTAGAACACACAAGGAATTTGTTTCCGGTAGAACACGCTGCACTAGTATCGTCGTCAAAAAAAAAAACCTGCGTACCGACAACAAGTGGAGCAGCTGGAGCTCTGGTGCAGCCGTCACAAGGTTCCTGAGCACGCTGAACACGCTCAAGACGTTGAGATGATCGTGGACTTCAGGAAACATCCATCACCACAGCTACCCCTCACACTATCCAACTGCCTTGTGTCAACCGTTGAGACCTTCAAGTTCCTGGGAATCACAGTGCACTATACAGTTCCATTTTGGCTACTGTTGAAAGAGTTCAAAGAGTTAATGGCTTGGGGGAAGAAGCTGTTTAAATGTCTGCTGGATTTGGTGCGCATGGATCGGTAGCGCCTGCCTGAGGGGAGTAGCTGGAAAAGGTGGTGGGCAGGGTGCGGAGGGTCCAGTAGGATTTTCCGCGCCCTAGTTTGGATTTTTGCAGTGTGCAAGTCCTCGAGAGTGGGTAGGGCGGTGCCAATGATTTTTTCGCCATCCTAACTGTCCGTTGAAGTCGGATTTTGTCCATTTTTGCTACCATTTGTTTTAGTTTGTCGTTTTCAGGAGACAAGATTTCAACAGCGTCACTGAGGCATTTCTTAATAAACTCCCCTTCGTTGTATGGCTTTTTAGACTGTGCAATGTTCCAAGCCAGTTGGTATGATGCAAGCGTTACGGTCTCTGGTTGCTTTGTAAATTTTCGGAAAAAAATTATCTGCTTTTCAGTCTGAGTTTTTAAAGTGACCAACTTGTGCTTGCGAAGTTCAGTCCCTTTGGGGAATTCTTGGTCGATGTTCGCGTGGAGTGAGCTGAAGTGGCGCTGAAGATTTGACGCTTTGAAATGCGCCAATGACGCCTGACATATAAGGCAGAATGGCTTGCCCTTACGCTCAACAAAAAAAATATAAACTCTCCCACTCTCTTAAAAGCGTCCTGGGTTCGTCTTCATATTTTCGTTTTGCTGTGCATTTTTTCCCTGCCATTTTGAGAGCGAACTTAACGCAAATGAATTGTTTACGTCATAAACAATTTGTGTCGAGTCTCTGATTGGTTGGCCACCCGTTTACGACATAAATGATTAATTTTCATCACACGCACATGCGTGTTAACGTCACATGGTCAGCTTGATACCGTAATTTCACGACTATCGGGTGCACTTAAATGTCTTCACGATTCTCAGGTGCCCTTAAAAGTCTTAAATGTTCTCCAAAATGTGCAGCGCGCGCTATGGTCACGAAATTACGGTACATAGAGTATGAATGGCAGCGCCAGCAGCAAACTTTTTTTAAGCTTGTCATGTGGACGCCCCTTACGAGTCGGCCCCTTAAGAGCCGCATGAAATCAGCCAAAGAGCCGCATGCGGCTCGGGAGCCGCGGGTTGGCCGGGCCTGAATTAGTGCATCCAAAAGATAGGCTGCCAAATGAAAACAAAGTAATGTAGTTTATTCAATACATTGTAAGAATGAAAATTGTAAAGAGCAGTACATTGGGGAGACTAAACAAATTCTCAAAAAAAAGACTTTATCAACATCAATTTGGATCGTTCATACAATAGTTTGCTTAGGCAACATAGGATTAGTAATACTGATGAGGTGATACCGGTCGAAGTGGGGCAATCAGGCCAGTCGTTCGTCAGAACAATAGGAACAATCAGTGGAGCTGCAGGGAGTAGTCCTCTGCTCCCCCCAACCTGAAAGCAGGGACCAATCATAGCAGAGGCCGGCACCGCCATTTCAGGCCAGTATATATATATTGGATTGGATATGCCTTTATTAGTCTCACAGTGGAGAAATTTACATTTCACAGCAGCAAAGTGATGAAAGGAATGAGAGTAGAAAAACAAAATACATGAGCTGCTGGAAAGGCAGCCACTCCTGCGGCGCCGTCTTGAAGTCAAAAGAACAAAAAAACATATATAACATACACACACACACACACACACACACACACACACACACACACACACACACACACACACACACACACACACATATATATATATATATATATATATATATATATATATATATATATATATATATATATATATATATATATATATATATACACACACACACAGTAAAGTCTCGTTATATCGATATTCAAGGGAGTCCGAAAAAATATCGATATAACCGGGACTATCGATATATCCGACCCTGTTTGCATGTAATTTTCTCCGTGCGTGCATAGAAATAGTATCGATATAACCGGGACTATCGATATATCCGATATCGATATAACGAGACTTTACTGTATATATATATATATATATATATGTGTGTGTGTGTGTGTGTGTGTGTGTGTGTGTGTGTGTGTGTGTGTGTGTGTGTGTGTGTAACACCGGCTTCACAGTACAGAGGTCGCCGGTGCAATACAACACAATCAAATACATGTATGGAAAAGAAAAACTGCAACGTTTACATTACTTACGTTGATAAATCGATGAAAAGGTTTCTTCAGCCGTCATCTGTACTTCTATGAAGGTGTCAGACGTTTCGCATCTTGTCCAAAAACTTATTCAGCAAGCTAAAGTCTTACTGGTAGTTTAGGCCCTATATATATATATATATATATATATATATATATATATATATATATATATATATATATATATAAATATATATGGCTGAAGAAACCTTTTCATCGATTTATCAACGTAAGTAATGTAAACGTTGCAGTTTTCCTTTCTATACATGTATTTAATTGTGTTGTATTCAGATACATTTTTATCGCTTGCAATAATCACCCTTTTTCATATGTTTGCACATGCTGGCGTTCGTGGTTTCTCTCGTGTATATGGAACAACGTGAGGATTTTGCATTGGTTGCATTTTTGAAAGGAAATAGTAATTAAAAAAGTGTAAAGACGTTTTTATTTAATGCAAGAGTTTATTTTTCACTTCACTACAGTAAAAAAGCATGCTAGATACGCAATCCATGAACTCAAGGAGAAAATTACATGCAATATCAAAGATCCCCCATGTATTGCCCACTTTTAATGCAGTTCGGCGCAGGATCGGATATATCGATAGTCCGGTTATATCGATATTTTTTCCGACTCCCGAGAATATCGATATAACGAGACATTACTGTATTTGGCGTATGAAAATGTTTCCGTGCGTATCATAATTTTGTTGCAAGTTGCAAGTTACTGTCCCATTGATCACCAGTGATGTCTGGTGATTCTTAAGCATACAGAAGGATTTTTGTTGCCATTTCCATTGCTTCCTTGCATTTCACGGATGCATTTCACTTGCTTCTCCACATTTATCAGTTTGTCGTTTCAATGCCTTTATCTACAGGATCCAAGTGAATAAAGTTAAAATCTTTCACGATTCTAGTAAAACGCATTTCAAAAAGAGTCACTTTCACGTCACTGTTTCGGATCCGATGATCGAAAATGGCATAGTGAACTTGTTTCTTCTGTCGTGTCTTCTGTTCAATCGAGTGGGCGCTGCTTGAATTTAAGCACTGAAGTCAAAATTTTAATGCAAGGGATTTTATTCCAGGTGAAGGATAATTCGTTGAACATTAGTTCGCAGTTGAGAACTTTCACTGCATTGCAATAAAATACATTGATGCAACACTGATGCAAATGCGTGCCGCGTGAACATCCCTAATTTGACATGAATGTTGCCAGGGCTGAAGAAAGCAGTGCTTCAAATTAGGTAAACAAATACAATGTTTTAATCTCGACTTTAAAAATGGATGGCCCAGTAGTCCAGTAATTAGCGTGTCTACTTCACAGTACATACAGGTCAAAAGTTTACATACACTTGTGAAGACCATATTGTCATGGCTCTCTTGAGTTCCCAGTTATTTCCACAACTTTTCTACGATAGAGTGATTGGAACAGATACTTCTTTGTCACAAAAAAAAAACATTCATTTTCTTTTATGACTTTGCTATGGGTGAACAGAAAAAAGTGATCAAATCTGCTGGGTCAAAAATATATATACAGCAACGCTAATATTTGGTAACATGTCCCTTGGACATTTTCCCATTGATTAGGCGATTTTGGTAGACATCCACAAGCTTCTGGCGAGCTTCTGGTTGGATCTTTGACCACTCCTCTTGACAGAATTGGAGAAGTTCAGTTAAATTTGATGGCTTTCTGACATGGACATGTTTCTTCAGCATTGTACACAAGTTCTCAATGGGGACTTTGGCAAGGCCATTGGAAAACCTTAATTATTCTGATTCTGATTCTGATTTAGCCATTCCATGACCACTTTTGATGTGTGTTTGGGCTCATTGTCCTGTTGGAACACCCAACTGCGCCGAAGACCCAATTTTCGGGCTGATGACTTTAGGTTATAGTGAAGAATTTGAAGGTAATTCTGCTTCGACATTATCCCATTTACTCTCTGTAAAGCACCCGTTCCATTGGCAGCAAAACAGCCCCACAGCGTAATAGTACCACCGCCGTGCTTGATGATAGACATGGTGTACTTGGGGTTAAAGGCCTCACCGTTTCTCATCCAAACATAATGCGGGGCATTGTGGTCAAACAGCTCCATTTTTGTTTCGTCTGACAACAGAACTTTCCACCAGAAGGTCTCATCTTTGTCCATGTGGTCAGCAGCAAACTTCAGTCGAGCATTCAGGTGGTGCTTTTGGAGCAATGGCGTCCGTCTTGCATGGCAGCCTCTCAGTCCATGGAGATGCAAAACACGCTTGACACCTGTGTTCCAGAAGCTTCTAATTCTAGGCTTTTTGGTGATTCTCGGTTGAATCTTCACCCTCCTGATCAATTTCTGTCAGCAGCAGGTGATAGCTTGCGTTTTCTTCCTGATCGTGGCAGTGACAAAACAGTGCCATGCACTTTATACTTACAAACAATTGTTTGCACTGTTGCTCTTGGGATCTGCAGCTGCTGTGAAATGGCTCAGAGTGACTTTCCTGACTTGTTCCAAGTCAATGATGAGCTTTTTCAGATCAATGCTGATCTCCTATGACTTTCCCATTGCAGCGTTTGTGGCCGTTTGCAACCAATAAGCCCCATTTAAATAGCCTCAGAGAAGTCACCAACTGTAGTCACTCAGAATCACTCACAAGAAGTTAAGAGGCGATGCTTTGAAGCTCATTTCGCTGACACAACTTTTTAAGTCATCAAAACTGCTAATTCGTGTACGCCTACCAAAGAGTGCAAAAGCATAACCAAGGAGCACTACCCATGCTCTGTGATACCCCAGCGATATCCCACAGCTTGTCCTGAAGGACGAACCCCCTAATGAGACAGCTTGTAGCGAAAGGGACATAGACTCCCTATCAACACAGGATCTAAGAGGAAGGAATGATTCGGCTGAAAAACGGATGTGATAAAGGGAAGGTATTCCTGAAGGGGTTATCCCTGAGGAACAAAGGAATTGAAAACACTAAGCTCGTATCCAAGGCCAATGGCAACCTGAATAGCAACAAGGAAACGGTAACCAAACCCAGGTGGCAACCTCAAAGCCAGAAGGCAAGAACAAACCCGGGATAAAGCATCCCGCCAGTATCAGAACCCGGGAATAAAAGGTGGCCAAGGAAGGATTCAGACCCGGAGTAAACCAAAACTCCAAGGAGGGTTCCACCCAAGTCAGACCCGAACTTCACAAGCCAAGGAGGGGCCGGGATAGTAGACACTGTCCAGGTAAAACAAGCCGAATATAAAGAGAAGGCTCCAGGATGAACTCAAGAATGTCATCAAGGGGAACAAGGATGAGGTCTGAAGAGGGAATCTGGAGGAAAAGCCCACAGGGATGACCCGAACAGCAAATGGGAAAAAGCCTACAGTGGCAGAGGCTGGCCAAAGGCAACCAAGGATCATCCTGGCTGCCAAGGCGGCCCTAAACCAACCAAGAGGCAGGTATCCCCCAGACAAGCCCAAGAGGTGCAAAGAGGCACGAACAACCAACAGAACCAGGGTGTAAGTGTGGCAGGGAAAGCCTACATGACCCTAACCAGGGGTGGATGTCACGAAACTCTGGAGGGCGAAACCCAAGGTCAAAAGGGAAACACCTCCCAGGGGTGGAATGACCAGCAAAAACGGGATCCATCAGTGAAGATGGAAGGCCAACAACCGACTGTCATAGATAAAGGGGAAAGGAAACCTCGATACGGTCCCAGTAGGGAAAGAAAGAGGACTGGAAAATGAGAATCCAAGGGCTCAGAGAGGACTGGAGAACCGGAAGGAAAGTACAGGCCGGGGGCGGAGACTGGGGAGTGACCCCAAACTGCGTGGTTGCAAGACCGGGACAATCAACCGGTGTAAAGCCGGAACTGGGAACCCGGAACGCGGAACCCGTCAAGCTTCCTGGCCTCTGGTAGAGGACCCGAGCTGAAATGGGGACCCAGACAGTTTTTTTGGGTGAACGGATAGTTGTATTTTATAATATATGAAAAAATGGTTTTAACACCGGTTAATCAGAGGTCGCCGGTCAATCAACATCAATATGAGGAAAAGAAAAACGCAACTTTCATACTTATTGATAAATCATGAAAAGGTTTTTAGCCCATTTATTTATAAGTTAATTTATTTTCAAAAATTATTAAATAAATTTATGTATTTAGCCTATATATATATATATATTAAAATTATATTATATATAATTAATATTTTTTATAATTATTAATTTGGTGAAGAAACCTTTTATCGTTTCAATAAATAAACTTTTTTCCTTTTTACATGTTATTGTGTTTTTCGTATTTTTACCTTGCAATAATCACCCTTTTTCATATGTTTGCACATGCTGGCGTTCGTGGTTTCTCTCGTGTATATGGAACAACGTGAGGATTTTGCATTGGTTGCATTTTTTTGTCATGGCTCTCTTGAGTTCCCAGTTATTTCCACAACGTTTTCTACGATAGAGTGATTGGAACAGATACTTCTTTGTCACAAAAAAAACATTCATTTTCTTTTATGACTTTGCTATGGGTGAACAGAAAAAAGTGATCAAATCTGCTGGGTCAAAAATATATATACAGCAACGCTAATATTTGGTAACATGTCCCTTGGACATTTTCCCATTGATTAGGCGATTTTGGTAGACATCCACAAGCTTCTGGCGAGCTTCTGGTTGGATCTTTGACCACTCCTCTTGACAGAATTGGAGAAGTTCAGTTAAATTTGATGGCTTTCTGACATGGACATGTTTCTTCAGCATTGTACACAAGTTCTCAATGGGGACTTTGGCAAGGCCATTGGAAAACCTTAATTATTCTGATTCTGATTCTGATTTAGCCATTCCATGACCACTTTTGATGTGTGTTTGGGCTCATTGTCCTGTTGGAACACCCAACTGCGCCGAAGACCCAATTTTCGGGCTGATGACTTTAGGTTATAGTGAAGAATTTGAAGGTAATTCTGCTTCGACATTATCCCATTTACTCTCTGTAAAGCACCCGTTCCATTGGCAGCAAAACAGCCCCACAGCGTAATAGTACCACCGCCGTGCTTGATGATAGACATGGTGTACTTGGGGTTAAAGGCCTCACCGTTTCTCATCCAAACATAATGCGGGGCATTGTGGTCAAACAGCTCCATTTTTGTTTCGTCTGACAACAGAACTTTCCACCAGAAGGTCTCATCTTTGTCCATGTGGTCAGCAGCAAACTTCAGTCGAGCATTCAGGTGGTGCTTTTGGAGCAATGGCGTCCGTCTTGCATGGCAGCCTCTCAGTCCATGGAGATGCAAAACACGCTTGACACCTGTGTTCCAGAAGCTTCTAATTCTAGGCTTTTTGGTGATTCTCGGTTGAATCTTCACCCTCCTGATCAATTTCTGTCAGCAGCAGGTGATAGCTTGCGTTTTCTTCCTGATCGTGGCAGTGACAAAACAGTGCCATGCACTTTATACTTACAAACAATTGTTTGCACTGTTGCTCTTGGGATCTGCAGCTGCTGTGAAATGGCTCAGAGTGACTTTCCTGACTTGTTCCAAGTCAATGATGAGCTTTTTCAGATCAATGCTGATCTCCTATGACTTTCCCATTGCAGCGTTTGTGGCCGTTTGCAACCAATAAGCCCCATTTAAATAGCCTCAGAGAAGTCACCAACTGTAGTCACTCAGAATCACTCACAAGAAGTTAAGAGGCGATGCTTTGAAGCTCATTTCGCTGACACAACTTTTTAAGTCATCAAAACTGCTAATTCGTGTTGCTGTATGTATATTTTTGACCCAGCAGATTTGATCACTTTTTCTGTTAACCCAAAATAAAGTCATAAAAAAAAACTTCATGTTTTTTTACTGAGAAGTATCTGTTCCAATCACTCTACCAGAGAAAAATCAGAGTTGTAACTGGAAATGCTTCACAAGTTTCTAGAAACTTTTGACCACAACTGGAGGTCGTGTCCTTAAAAATACCTGTATTTTGCTGGTCGCTCCTCAGTCGTGTCCCAGAAACGGGCATGTTTGATGGCGTTCAGAACACGTTTTTCTTGATCTGGTATTTGATTTGCAGGACTCTTTGCCAGTGCAAGAAGTTGAGCAGGCAAACCATTGACGGCTGTGCTTTTGGTTAACCAAAGTGCCTGTCGAACACCTGTAAAAAAAGAGTGTATGTTACTTCCCTGTCCACTTTTACAAGAATATTTTGGGACATGTAACATTGCAAGACAATGTTACTGACTTTCTTGCGACTAGACCAGGGGTCGGGAACCTATGGCTCGCGAGCCATATATGGCTCTTTTGATGATTGCATATGGCTCGCCGATAAAACTAAATACATATTCTCGTTTTTTTCGCCGTTCATTTCCCGTTGGGGCTGCAGTTGGCGGAAAGCACAATTTTGATTGGATGACACTGACCTAGAATGGCCGAAAGCGCCATTTTGATTGGATGATAGTGGCCGTCATGTTGAAAACGCCCCTTTAAATGAGTCTAACGAGTGCAGTTCAGCGTGAATGCACCGCAGCATTAGAGGAGAGAAAATGTTCTGATTCTAATTTGCAATGAAACAATACCATCGATGAAACAGTCAAATGTCAGTGACATTTTAACAAGCCCCATGTTAACGTTAGCATCAACATACTTCTGCGAGAAGTAGATTGCAGATAGCAAGTGTGGAAGCTTATGAGCCGTGTGCAGGCTAGCTAGCAGTAACTTCGCCTCTGGACCGGCAAGTTGAATTTCATTCCGATCGTTTGCCTGGATTTTTACCAATCACGAGGAACGGAAAACTATTCGTGTTAACGGTGAGTACTATCACAAATTTATTTTAAATAATACATTCTGATATTTTGTTGAAAATTGGCCGCGCGAGCGTGCGTGTGTGTGCGCGCGCGGTACCTCGCCGGTTGGACAGCATAATGATTTTGAAAAATGGTTGAATGGTTTGGTGGACATCGCAAATACTGTACAGATTACTGTATAAAGCGGCCACAAATCAATGGTAATTGTCAGTCATGTCATATTTTGTTGATTTCGGGTTGTTGTTACACAAGATGTATGTGCAACTTTTTTTCATGCCTTGTCCGTTGTTGTAATGGAACCTGTGTGAAAAGGGAGGATTTTTTATGTCTGTCTTCTTCTTTTCCTTTCGGCTTTTCCCCTCAGGGGTCGCCACAGCGAATCAATGTCCAACATCTATCCCGGTTTTGTGCATCCTCTTCTCTCACACCAGCTAACTTCATGTCCTCTTTGACCACATCCATAAACATCCTCTTTGGTTTTCCTCTCGGTCTCCTGCCTGGCAGTTCAAGGCTTAGCATCCTTCTCCCGATATAGTCGGTCTCTCTCCTCTGGACATGTCCAAACCATGTCAGTCTGGCCTCTCTGGCTTTCTCTCCAAAGCCTCTAATATGAGTTGTCCCTCTAATGTACTCATTCCTGATCCTATCCAACCTGGTCACTCCCAAAGAAAATCTCAACATCTTCAGCTCTGCTTCCTGTCTTTTCTTCAGTGGCACTGTCTCCAGTCCAAACATCATGGCTGGTCTCCACATCTCTAGTTTCTCCGCCACCTGTTCCCTGTTCTCGCTACAGATCACAATGTCATCTGCAAACATCATGGTCCAAGGAGATTCTTGTCTAACATCGTCTGTCAGCCTGTCCATCACCATAGCAAACAAGAAGGGGCTCAGAACTGACCCCTGGTGGAGTCCCACCTCCACCTTGAATTCCTCAGTCATACCGACAGCACACCTCACAACTGTCTTACAGTCACGATAATGTCTTGCACCGCTCTGACATACTTTTCTGTCACTCCAGACTTCCTCATGTAATACCACAGCTCTTCTCCGGGTACCCTATCATACGCTTTCTCCAGATCTACAAAGACACAATGCAATTCCTTCTGACCTTCTCTGTACTTCTCTATCAGCATTCTTAAAGCAAACACTGCATCTGTCGTACTCTTTTTTGGCATGAAGCCATACTGCTGCTCACAAATGTTCACTTCTGCTCTTAGTCTCGCTTCAACTGCTCTTTCCCAGACTTTCATTGTACGGCTCATCAACTTTCTTTCTCTGTCGTTACTACAACTCTGCACATATCCCTTCTTCTTAAACATGGGCACCAGTATACTTCGTCTCCCTTCTTCAGGCATCTGTTCACCATCTAAGATCTTGTTGAATAACCCAGTCAGGAACACCACCGCCACCTCTCCGAGACACTTCCATACCTCGATTGGTAAATCATCAGGCCCGAGTGCCTTTCCCCCCTTCATCCTCTTCAGCGCCCTCCTGGCTTCATCCTTGCTAATGCTTGCTACGTCTTGGTCCACAACAGTCACGTCTTCTACTCTTTGTTCCTTCTCATTTTCCTCATTCATCAATATTTCAAAGTACTCTTTCCATCTTGCTATCACACAATTGGCACCCGTTAATACATTGCCATCTCTATCCTTAACCACCCGAACCTGCTGCAGGTCCTTACCATCTTTGTCTCTCTGTCTCGCCAGCCTGTAAAGATCAGTCTCGCCTTCCTTGCTGTCTAGCAGAGCATACAAGTCATCATAGGCCTCTTGTTTGGCCTTTGCCACCTTTACTTTAACCGTGCGCTGCATCTCCTTGTACTGCTGTCTACTCTCGTCCGTCCTCTCAGTGTCCCACTTCTTCGTTGCTAACCTCATTCTCTGTATACACTCCTGCACCTCCCCATTCCACCACCAAGATTTTTGATGTCTGTAAACATTTCAATTTGATTGCTTCTCATCAGGTATGGTAAATGCAGCTATTGTCTTGTTCATATAAGTGTTCTACCAGGCAACCGGTAGAACACCGGCGACCAAGACCTGGCGTCCAAATCAGATTGTTTGCAAGTCATTTAGCACCGAGTCTCTATTCAATATTTTGAATGGATTTTGGCCCACGACCATTCTGACTTACGGCCGTTTGGTCGGAACGGAACCCGGTCGTAAATCGGATGTTACCTGTACTGCGAAAGGGCTGACCAGCAGTATAAAGCCCAGTCAAGAAATTAAATGTATTATTATTCATATTATTATTATTATTATTATTATTATCATCATCAAGAGTGGCGGGCCCTGTGAAAGAATATATTCTACACAGAAAAAAAACAACAGCACTGTGGGAAAGCTATTATTTCTTAATTAAAATAATTCATATATTTTCTCATATACTCCTCGTACTTGTTGTATTTTGTTCCCATAGTAATACAACCACATTCATATCAATGGCTCAGCCATAGAATTCTCAATGAACACTACAATTGAAGTTCAGAAATACTTGTCAGAACCAAACATTGACAGACGCGCACATCCCTGGCCACAGCATTGGAAACGACCAGAATATATATTCACAATTTTTTTTCAAATTGGCTCTCAGGTATCTTTCTACATCAGCCTGACGCGAGAACAGATCTACTAGCAGTGTCAGGTACGTGCTCTCCAGAGTACCGAACAGACTATAAATGACACATTGACCAACATTTGCTGAGCCCTACAGTGCCACCTGTTGGTCACTAACAGATTTATGACACGGTAGCACCTCAAGACTGGTTGTTTCAAAGACACCCAGACTTTGTGAGTTTTTCACAAAAAAAGTTGTTGGGTTAAAACCCCTTCCCCAACAACTTTTTTTTGTGAAAAACATTCCTTTCACAAACGAGCCGGTTCTTAGAGCCGGATCTCTTAAGTGAACGAATAGAGCCGGCTCCTAACAAGGATCGCACGTGATTGGTCAACATCCATGGTAGAGGCGGGACATGAGAATTACAGACACACGCAGCAGTAAGGAGAACGAAGAGTGGTTAGAGAAACAGAAGCACACTGTGAGTTGCACATGAAACAGGAAAGGGCTTTCCGATTCTGACAATCATACCAGAATCATATATAGTTGTACTAAATTCATCCTGTCCACTTGATAACTAATTTAAAGCAGATTCTTTACTTACAGACAGTGTAGGTGTTCAAATACCTCAGAATCATATATGACAAAGAACGTGCTGCAGTCCAAGAACGGGTCAAAAAAGCCATAGTTGTTTGTCAACTGACTGCTGAACATCCCGAACCACAACATCCTTTTCTCCACTGCGAGACTGATATAGGCAAAACCAATCTAATCCAATCCTACATGTCAGTTTCATGCTACTTTTTTGAAAATTTCAAAGTGGGGATCTGTCAGCTGGATTGTTTTGAGTCCAATGAAAGACACATATCTGAGAACTTAGCAGAGGAGCTGGGGAGGTACTGCAGGACGCATGCACTGTTTTAGAGCCATTTGAGCAGGTCACTGGAGATGAGTGGAGACAGGTACAGTTGACAAAAGTTATCACATTGTGCTGTTATTATTATTCAACTATTATCAATTTTACTTGTTGGGATGATAGCATTATTAATATGAAAAGCTAATTAGTGACAGCTGATTATCAGACTAGAGCAGGTACGGGACAACTACGGCCCGCGGGCCATACCAGAGGCTTTTTAATCCGGCCGACCGAAGTTGTCCAAATTATACTAAAAACAGTGACAAAAAGTTAGCGGACAACTCTGAAAATTTGCCTGCCCCATTTTCACAACTTGAAACACAATAAGACGACAAATCACATTAAAAAAAACATTGTCACGAAGTAAGAAGTTTTTTTAATTAGGAGTGTACTTACCACAAATGTTACCTTGCTTAACGTACAATAAATGTCCACAGCTGTAGATTTTGCTGCAGTAGTCATTGATCACCATGGTGCACAATGCAATGTTTGCATTGCATGCTACAAGCCACTAAGCCCCTTTCATAACTCTCAACTACACTTTACAGTCACGGCCTAATGTAAATTTACGTTTTGTAGCGTCACATATGCTGTTAGCTTCATGGCCGAAAGCGCCATTTTGATTGGATGATAGTGGCCGTCATGTTGAAAACGCCCCTTTAAATGAGTCTAACGAGTGCAGTTCAGCGTGAATGCACCGCAGCATTAGAGGAGAGAAAATGTTCTGATTCTAATTTGCAATGAAACAATACCATCGATGAAACAGTCAAATGTCAGTGACATTTTAACAAGCCCCATGTTAACGTTAGCATCAACATACTTCTGCGAGAAGTAGATTGCAGATAGCAAGTGTGGAAGCTTATGAGCCGTGTGCAGGCTAGCTAGCAGTAACTTCGCCTCTGGACCGGCAAGTTGAATTTCATTCCGATCGTTTGCCTGGATTTTTACCAATCACGAGGAACGGAAACTATTCGTGTTAACGGTGAGTACTATCACAAATTTATTTTAAATAATACATTCTGATATTTTGTTGAAAATTGGCGCGCGTGCGTGGTGTGTGGCGCGCGCGGTACTCGCGGTGGACAGCATAATGATTTTGAAAAATGGTTGAATGGTTTGGTGGACATCGCAAATACTGTACAGATTACTGTATAAAGCGGCCACAAATCAATGGTAATTGTCAGTCATGTCATATTTTGTTGATTTCGGGTTGTTGTTACACAAGATGTATGTGCAACTTTTTTTCATGCCTTGTCCGTTGTTGTAATGGAACCTGTGTGAAAAGGGAGGATTTTTTATGTCTGTCTTCTTCTTTTCCTTTCGGCTTTTCCCTCAGGGGTCGCCACAGCGAATCAATGTCCAACATCTATCCCGGTTTGTGCATCCTCTTCTCTCACACCAGCTAACTTCATGTCCTCTTTGACCACATCCATAAACATCCTCTTTGGTTTTCCTCTCGGTCTCCTGCCTGGCAGTTCAAGGCTTAGCATCCTTCTCCCGATATAGTCGGTCTCTCTCCTCTGGACATGTCCAAACCATGTCAGTCTGGCCTCTCTGGCTTTCTCTCCAAAGCCTCTAATATGAGTTGTCCCTCTAATGTACTCATTCCTGATCCTATCCAACCTGGTCACTCCCAAAGAAAATCTCAACATCTTCAGCTCTGCTTCCTGTCTTTTCTTCTGAGCCCTACAGTGCCACCTGTTGGTCACTAACAGATTTATGACACGGTAGCACCTCAAGACTGGTTGTTTCAAAGACACCCAGACTTTGTGAGTTTTTCACAAAAAAAGTTGTTGGGTTAAAACCCCTTCCCCAACAACTTTTTTTTGTGAAAAACATTCCTTTCACAAACGAGCCGGTTCTTAGAGCCGGATCTCTTAAGTGAACGAATAGAGCCGGCTCCTAACAAGGATCGCACGTGATTGGTCAACATCCATGGTAGAGGCGGGACATGAGAATTACAGACACACGCAGCAGTAAGGAGAACGAAGAGTGGTTAGAGAAACAGAAGCACACTGTGAGTTGCACATGAAACAGGAAAGGGCTTTCCGATTCTGACAATCATACCAGAATCATATATAGTTGTACTAAATTCATCCTGTCCACTTGATAACTAATTTAAAGCAGATTCTTTACTTACAGACAGTGTAGGTGTTCAAATACCTCAGAATCATATATGACAAAGAACGTGCTGCAGTCCAAGAACGGGTCAAAAAAGCCATAGTTGTTTGTCAACTGACTGCTGAACATCCCGAACCACAACATCCTTTTCTCCACTGCGAGACTGATATAGGCAAAACCAATCTAATCCAATCCTACATGTCAGTTTCATGCTACTTTTTTGAAAATTTCAAAGTGGGGATCTGTCAGCTGGATTGTTTTGAGTCCAATGAAAGACACATATCTGAGAACTTAGCAGAGGAGCTGGGGAGGTACTGCAGGACGCATGCACTGTTTTAGAGCCATTTGAGCAGGTCACTGGAGATGAGTGGAGACAGGTACAGTTGACAAAAGTTATCACATTGTGCTGTTATTATTATTCAACTATTATCAATTTTACTTGTTGGGATGATAGCATTATTAATATGAAAAGCTAATTAGTGACAGCTGATTATCAGACTAGAGCAGGTATGGGCAAACTACGGCCCGCGGGCCATACCAGAGGCTTTTTAATCCGGCCGACCGAAGTTGTCCAAATTATACTAAAAACAGTGACCAAACTCATGACAAAAAGTTAGCGGACAACTCTGAAAATTTGCCTGCCCCATTTTCACAACTTGAAACACAATAAGACGACAAATCACATTAAAAAAAACATTGTCACGAAGTAAGAAGTTTTTTTAATTAGGAGTGTACTTACCACAAATGTTACCTTGCTTAACGTACAATAAATGTCCACAGCTGTAGATTTTGCTGCAGTAGTCATTGATCACCATGGTGCACAATGCAATGTTTGCATTGCATGCTACAAGCCACTAAGCCCCTTTCATAACTCTCAACTACACTTTACAGTCACGGCCTAATGTAAATTTACGTTTTGTAGCGTCACATATGCTGTTAGCTTCTTTTGACTCTTTCTTCTGGGCTGTGGTTCTGTGCATCTATTTTAGAAAATGACATGCAAATGCACGACCTTATAACGCTTGCGAAAGTCCGGAAGAAAGAAGCAGGCTTCTGATTGGCTGCTGTGCCGAGTATGCAAATTTCAACTGCAGGTAGCCGATGTCTGTGTGCTAGGGGACGGTACACGTGTATTGTTTGCACGTGAAGGCGAGGGCTTCAGTGGAGAGTTTGTTGAGCGCGCTGTCAAGACAATCCATCCATGATTTTGCGGAATTCAATACAAGTACGTATTATTGCGCTTGAATAGTTCGTTGTGTAATAATGTGTTTTGAATGTTGAAAGTGATTCCATTTTTCAATAAATGTTGATTTCTTTAACTTTGCACCTTTGATTGAAACGTATTAAAAACAGACTCAGTCTTGATAAATCACAGTGCATATGTTATTTTAATCTACAGTAAAGTCTCGTTATATCGATATCGGTTATATCGATAGTACTGCTTATTACGATACTATTTCTATGAACGCAAGGAGAAAATTTACATGCCGCAGGATCGGATATATCGATAGTCCGGTTATATCGATATTTTTTCCGACACCCGAGAATATCGATATAATGAGACTTTACTGCATTTCCATTTCCTACTCCCAGTATATGCGAAATAGTATGCAAACGCCATATCTTGCATATTCCTTGACACAAATTTATTAACTGATCAGGGATATTTTTCACATTTCAAAGACAGTTAATAAATTGGGTTGTAGTGTTCTTACTGTGCTATGAGGTTTGTACACACTACATTTAAAGGACAACCGGCACCATTTTTTTGTTTCCTACTGACATCAGAAAAACGTTTTATAGCATCTAAAATACCCAAAACAGGCAGGCTGATATTTTTAGTCAAATGAAAAACACCAATAAAAATGACTTCAAAATGAATCCGGAAATGGCCAGTTTCAGAAGGACCCACCCCCTTGTTCGTGACATCACGCCAAGACGTCTTGCCTTGCTCGAGAATCAAAACAATGGCTTCAAATTCGGAGAAGATGGTTTCTTGTTACTCATCCAGTTATGAATAGGATTCAAATCGTTCTGAAGAGGAAAGCATAAATGTTTGCAATTGATAAAAGGAGTCCTCCCATATCAATTCAAGCCGGCAATGACAGCAATGTAGCACCCAGAAAATGCAGAAGATGGCGCCCAAGCTCTGTTGGAAATGGGCTGATTTGTCAGCGGGGAATTTGTGTCAGCGAATATAAAATACAGTAAAGTATCGTTATATCGATATCGTTTATATTGATAATACTGCTTATTATGACACTATTTTCATTTCCCGTGCACATTTCTAGTCTTTTTATCTATAATTAGTTCCGTTTAGTACGATTCGTGGTTTTTACGATAATCCGCTTACTACGATGCTCTTTTTCATCTCCCGCCGGCCATTTTGCTATGTTTATATCGATACAAAAGATATTCAAGATGAATCGATATTTGCTTAGGGGTTTCTATATAGTACCACCATTATCGAAATCTGTATCGGTCGCGCCATTGGTCGACTTGGTCACACGACTTGGTCACGTGACTTGGTCACGTGAGTGTGTTACGTGACCAGCTCCCGTGTAGCAGACGCCATTTTAATTTTCAGACGCCAGCTCGTATGTAGCAGACGAGATTGAAGTGTTTGTGTTAAAAGAAAAAAATGGGAAGTAGAAGAAGATTGATGACATATTACAGTAAGATGTAAGCGTTGCAGTTTCCCTGTTGCAGTGTTATGTACACAACAATGTTTCTTGTTTTGTCTGCTGAAGCGTAATGATTTTGAAAATTACTGTACATTGCATACTGTGTATTAAAGGACAAACGATGTCACTTTTTATTCAAATGCAAAACACCAATAAAAATGACTTCACGCCAAGACGTCTTGCATTGCTTGTGAATCAAAACAATGGTTTCAGATTCGGACAATATGCTTTCTTGTTACACATCCAGTTATGAATATGATTCAAATACACTGTAGTTCTGAAGAGGAAAGCATACATGTTAGCAATCGATTAAAGAATTATATGTGCTATTTTGAGGCAACATTGGGGGAACATCTCTCACCCAAAAAATAAAAAGAGGCACAAAATGGCGAGCTCATGGCCAGCTCAGTTTCTTATATGGCGCTTGGATGCCGTCTTTTGGCGGCTTTTGTTAATGCAGTTCAGCGCAGGACGGATATATCAACGGTACGGTTATATCGACATTTTTTCTAACTCCCGAGAATATCGATATAACGAGACTTTATTGTAGTTGTCTTGGTGCAACACACAACGATTCACCATCCCGTTATATATGTGTTTTCCTTCTAATTTTGCCATTAACACGGATCAACACAAAGTTTTAAGACCAAACAAAGTACCACAAAATGCATTGTGTTTCGCTTTCTAGGTCAGGGGCGGTCCAAATGTGACATCACATGGGGATCGTCATCAACTCAAAAACAAGACTTCATGAATATTCAGCGCGAGGCTTAAAATGTAAACGATAGCTATATGCTGTGGAATCTTTGTAAAATGCGCTCAGTCAAAGTCATTAGAAGTGATTTTACAAATTATGGACATAACTTGTCCGGAGGCTTCAGTTTTCCTTTAATGCTTTAGGTTCAGTATTTCCGGCCTAAACACTCCCTCCAAATGCTCCTGGCCCTCTGTCAAATTTTAGAACCGATTGCGGCCCGCGAGTCAAAAAGTTTGCCCACCCCTGGACTAGAGTAACCACAGGGAAAGTGAAAGTTAGCATCCACTAACTCTGTGCACATATAAATAAAGACATATACGTAAATCAAAACATTTGATATATTGTATTTGTTTACTTGAGTAATTCGTTTTTCACATAATTTTACATGCTTAATTTAGCAACAAAAAAACTGAGGAGCCATTTGGGACCCAAAGGGGTCGAATCTTTTTTGTTACCCGAGCCAAAAGAACCGGCTTTCTGAAAAGAGCCGGGATTCCCATCACTAGTGCAGACTGACGTGTTACGATTTTTAAAAATAATCACGGCCCTAAACCCGACGACACACTTGAAACGGCGCCGAATTTGTATCATAAGGTCTTCCGTGTCGTTTAACGACACATTTAAATCTACTATCGGGCCACTTTATGAGTTGTTGTTTTGACTCTGCTCCCACATGAAAAACAAATGTTAAGTGTGTGTTGTGAAAATGCTTTCCGATACCTTCCAGTGCGTTGGTTCTCTGGTGAAAGACATAACACGGTGTCTCTCGCGACAACGCCATCTCATTAGCTGGAGGTGATGTGAAATACTGTGGATCTTTATAGTCCTTTGTCCACTTTGGGAAAACGGGTTTCGACAGCCCTGGGACAAAATGCATCCTTTCTCCGTAAGTGACCATTTCCAGTCCTGGGATGTGAACTTTTTCCTTGGGCAAATCGACACTCTTTGTCCGAGCCTTCCTCGCAGAAACTTTACTAAGAAAGAAATTTCGGATCTGTAATCGATTGATCTCTCCAGATGCTGGGATCCCGTCTCTGTAGTGTATCGATTTGAAAACCCGCAACGCAGTTTCCGGAAACATTGATATCCTTCGTTGGTGGCCTGATATACGGCGAGGATGAATGAATTTGCGAAAACACAACCTTAACATTTTGGGCACAGTGTACGGCGCGCCTTCGTCGTCCTATTTCTTCTTCGTCGTCCTATTTCTTCTTCGTCGTCCTTGATTATTCTTTTCTTCTTCTTCCCCCCTCCTTCTTCTTCTACATCTGTTCATTCTCCCTCCTGGAAATGGGAGGTTATTTTATCGCGATTATATATATATATATATATATATATATATATATATATATATATCTTCAGCCGTCATCTGTACAAATTTGAAGGTTTCGGACGTTTCGCCTCCTATCCAAGAGGCTTCGTCAGCGAACTAAAGTCTGACTGGTCGTATCGGCCCTATTTATATATCCCTAATGTCCAGCCATGGCGGCGCCGGACACAGCTATCATAGGTCCCTACTCTCAGGTTGGGGGGAGCAGAGGACCACTCGCTGTGGCCCCACTGGGAGTGGAAACCTTCTCATCGATGGACCACTCCTGTACGACTGAGATATATATATATATATATATATATAGTAAAGTCTCGTTATATCGATATCGGATATATCGATAGTCCCGGTTATATCGATACTATTTCTATGCACGCACGGAGAAAATTACATGCAAACAGGTTCGGATATATCGATAGTCCCGGTTATATCGATATTTTTTCGGACTCCCTTGAATATTGATATAACGAGACTTTACTGTATATATATATATATATATATATATATATATATATATATATATATATATATATATATATATATATATATATATATATATATCAGTATCGAGGCTATACTGGCAAAGAGGCAACTGCCGCTTGCCTCTTCAGGTGCTTTATGGACAACTCCTGTCAGCGAATAGGAAGCCTGGTGGTCCTAAACTGCGATACAAAGACCAGCTTAAACAGACTCTAAAGAAATGCAACATCAAGCCCAGCGATCTGGAGTCTGCTGCAGCTAACAGGCCACTGTGGCGTTCCTTATGCCACGAAGGGGTGACACAACTTGAAAACAAACGCACCCAGAGGAGGATCGTGCGGCACGAGCAAAGACGCCTTTGTGCTGCTTCAGTACCGCCTCGCCAGCCCGGTCCTGGCCTCACATGTCCTGAATGTGGCAGGATTTGTGGCTCCAGAATCGGGCTTCATAGTCACCTACAGTGGCATCGACGCCAGCGCCGATAACCACTGTCCAATACCCCACAAAGCAATGGAAGCGACGTCATCTTCGACTTCGATGGACTGCCAAGAGAGAAGATGTATATGTATATGGTTAGCACACCGGCTTCACAGTGCAGTGCTTCACAGTGCAGAGGTCACCGGTTCGCGTCCCGGTCCGGCCTCCCTGTGTGGAGTTTACATGTTCTCCCCGGACCCGCGTGGGTTTTCTCCGGGTCTTCCGGTTTCTACCACACTCCAAAAACATGCATGGCAGGCAGATTGACCACTCCAAATTGTCCCTAGGTGTGAGTGTGAGAGTGACTGTTGTATGTCTTTGTGTGCCCTGCGATTGGCTGGCAACCAATACAGGGTGTCCCCCGCCTCGTGCTCGAAGACAGCTGAGATAGGCTCCAGCAACCCCCGCGACCCTAATGAGGAATAAGCGGTACGGAAAATGAGATATATATATATATATATGGAACCACAAATCCTGCCACATTCAGGACATGTGATCTCAAGAAGTCCTATCAGTGGCTAGAGAGGGCTGGCCTAAAGGACAGCACAGAGGCACTCATCCTGGCTGCCCAAGAGCAGGCCCTGAACACCAGAGCCATAGAGGCAGGGATATACCACACCAGACAAGACCCAAGGTGTAGGTTGTGCAAAGAGGCACCTGAGACAATCCAACACGTAACTGCAGGGTGTAAGATGCTGGCAGGGAAAGCCTACATGGAGCGCCATAACCAGATGGCTGGCATAGTCTACCGAAACATCTGTGCATAGTATGGACTGGAAACCCCAAGGTCAAAATGGGAAACACCTCCCAAGGTGGTGGAGAATGACCGAGCAAAGATCCTGTGGGACTTCCAGATACAGACCGACAAGATGGTAATGGCCAACCAACCAGATATCGTGGTAATAGATAAAGGGAAAAAGAAAGCCGTTGTCGTGGATGTAGCGGTTCCGAGTGATGGAAACATCAGAAAGAAGGAACATGAGAAAATCGAGAAATACCAAGGGCTCAGAGAGGAGCTGGAGAGAGCCTGGAAGGTAAAGGTGACAGTCGTGTCTGTGGTGGTCAGAGCACTCGGGGCAGTGACCCCAAAACTCGACGAGTGGTTGCAACAGATCCCGGGAACAACATCGGATATCTCGGTCCAGAAAAGCGCAGTGCTGGGAACAGCACGGATACTGCGCAGAACCCTCAAGCTTCCTGGCCTCTGGTAGAGGACCCGAGCTAAAATGGGGGACAGACACCACCCATGGTGGGTGAGACGAGGATTTATATATATATATATATATATATATATATATATCCACGATGCTGCCGTCTTAATGAGACCAGACGCGTGGATGTGTCTTTTTATTTATTTTATTTCTGCAACACAGTATGGCAGAAGGAATGGGTGAAGTCGCATGGGTTTCGTCTTGTGATTAACTGTGCAACAGAAAAGCACTATGAAGCACATGTGCTTCAAAGTTCCACTTGACAAAACGTGAAGTAAATAATGACACAAAAAGTAATCTGGACTCGAAATGAATAAGGGAACTAATTAGATAACACTAGACAGTACAGAAAGGGAAACAAAATAAGATATTGTCGTGAAAATGCGCATTAATCGAGACCATCAGAAAATTGCGACTCACCATGAATATCCTCCAGATTGTTCTGGAAACTATGGGCAGGACATTGTGCCACACTGTGCGCCGTTGCGTCACTTCCTTCATAATTTAATAATCTAAGCGCACAACTCCGTTACATATATATATATATATATATATATATATATATATATAGTAAAGTCTCGTTATATCGATATTCAAGGGAGTACGAAAAAATATCGATATAACCGGGACTATCGATATATCCGACCCTGTTTGCATGTAATTTTTTTCCGTGCATGCATAGAAATAGTATCGATATAACCGGGACTATCGATATATCCGATATCGATATAACGAGACTTTACTGTATATATATATATATATATATATATATATATATACACACACAACAAAAAACAACCAACTCTCACTGTGGCCTTACCCTCCCTGCCCCCTCTCACGACCGCTTCCCGCAACCAACAACTGCCCTCCCAACCGTTGCCACACCCTCAGCCACCACTCTGCCTCCTGGTTCCTGCCTGTCTGTCACAACTCCGCAGGTGAGGAAACAACTGAGGAGGATGCAGGTGAAGAAGGCAGCAGGTCCGGATGACATCAGTTCCCGACACCACAAGACCTGCTCCGACCAGCTGTGTGTCATTGTCCAGCACTTGTTCAACCATAGCCTGAAGCTGGGCAGAGTTCGACAGCTGGCGAAAACGTCATGCCTGGTCACAGTGCCCAAGATTGCCAACCCAAAGGAGCTCAACAGCTACAGACTGGTGGCGCTGACGTCTCACCTGATGAAGACGCTGGAGAGACCAGCATCGGTGTGGAGGATGCCATCATCTACCGCCTCCATACGGCGTTGCTGCACCTGGAGAATGCTGGGAGCACGGTGAGGATCTTCGATTTCTCTAGTCCCTTCAACACCATCCAGCCAAATCTACTGGGCGACAAGCTGCAACATGCCGGAGTCGACCATCACCTCACATCCTTGATTACAGATTACCTCACAAAAAGGCCACAGTACGTGAGGGTAAAGAACTGTGAGTCGGACAGGCTTCTCTGCAGCACCGGCGCGCAGCAGGGGACAGTCCTGGCTCCATTCCTGTTCACCCTCTACTCCTCGGACTTCAATTACAACACCCCAACCTGCCACCTTCACAAGTTCTCTGACGACTCAGCTATTGTCGGCCTCATTACAGAGGGAGACGACAGGGAGTACAGGGGACTGACAAAGGACTTTGTGTACTGGTGCCAGCAGAATCACCTCCAGATCAACACCGGGAAAACCAAGGAGCTGGTGGTGGACTTCTGCAGGAAACAATCATCACCTGCACCATTGTACATCCAGGGTTCGGACATTGAGAGGGTGACCTCCTACAAGTACCTGGGTGTTACTCTCAACAATAAACTGGACTGGTCAACAAACACGGATGCCCTAATCAAAAAGGGACAGAGTCGCCTCTTCCTACTCAGGAAACTGAGGTCTTTTGGAGTTCAGGGGTCACTCCTAAAGACTTTCTATGACTCTGTGGTGGCTTCAGCCCTCTTCTATGGAATTGTCTGCTGGTCAGGCAGCATCACCACCCGGGACAGGAAAAGACTGGAGCGCCTTGTCAAGAGGGCCAGTTCTGTCCTGGGCTGCTCGCTGGACTCTCTGGAGGGCAACAGACGGACGCTAGCTAAACTAAAACCTATGATGGACAGCCCCTCCCACCCCACCCTGACAGCACTGGGTAGTCCTTTAGCCATAGAGTATTACACCCGCGCTGCAAGAAGGAGAGGTACCGCCGCTCACTCCTACCGACTGCTGTCAGGCTTCGCAATTCTCAATGATCACATTTGGAAAAAAAAAAACAAATAAACACTTGTATCTTTGGGTTGATGCAATATATCAATATGCCTTTCTTGATACTTGCACTATGTACAGTTTTTTATGAAACGAGTTTGCACATTTACATTTGCGTCGGTATACAGTTGTCATTTTTATTTTGTTATGCTTAGAATGTCTTGTTTTCTATCCTTTCACCCCCCACACCATCCATTTTCAATTGCTGCTGTGGACTGCAAATTTCCCCATTGTGGGACGAATAAAGGTTTTCTGATTCTGAGAAATAGTGGGCAGCCTAATATACATAATGACATGTACCAGACCTGATTTAAGCTGGGTTGTTAGCAAACTCACACAACACCTAGCTGAACCAAAACAGCAGCATTGGACTGCAGTTAAACACTAAAATATTTAAAAGGTACTACAGATCAAGAGCTTAATTTCCGAAAATTTGAAGGGACGTTAAGACTAGAAGGATATAGTGACGCTGATTGGGCTGCCGATATAAATGACAGGAGGAGCACAACCGGAAATTGTTTTAGCCTAACTAATGAAGTTCCAGCTATATCGTGGCGTAACTGTGGCGTTATCAACCTATGAAGCTGAGTATATGGCACTGGCGGCCACAACTCAAGAAAGCATTTTCCTTGTCCAATTATTAAAAGGGATAGACAGCGGTAATTATCACGTACCAGTAAAAATATATGAGGACAATCAGGGGGCAATAGTTTTGTCCAAAAACCCAGTGTGTAGGCAGAGAAACATATACATATTAAATATCATTTTGAACGGTCTGCGCACACTCAGGGGAAAATATCTGTAAAATATTGTCCGACAGAAAACATGGTTGCGGATGTTTTTACTAAGGCGGTGACACAAGTGAAACTTGAAAGATTCAAGAGATACAGTCCATCCATCCATCCATCCATCTTCTGCCGCTTATCCGGGGTCGGGTCGCGGGGGCAGCAGCTTCAGTAGGGAAGCCCAGACTTCCCTCTCCCCAGCCACTTCTTCCAGCTCGTCCTGGCGGATCCCGAGGCGTTCCCATGCCAGCTGGGCGACATAGTCTCTCCAGCGTGTTCTGGGTCGTCCCCGGGGTCTCCTGCCAGTTGGGCATGCCCGGAACACCTCACGAGGGAGACGTCCCGGGGGCATCCTAATCAGATGCCCGAGCCACCTCATCTGGCTCCTCTCGATGTGGAGGAGAAGCGGCTCGACTTTGAGCCCCTCCCGGATGACCGAGCTTCTCACCTTATCTCTAAGGGAGAGCCCGGACACCCGACGGAGAAAGCTCATTTCGGCCGCTTGCATCCGGGATCTCGTTCTTGCGGACACAACCCATAGCTCGTGACCATAGATGAGGGTTGGGACGTAGATCGACCGGTAGATTGAGAGCTTTGCTTTTTGGCTCAGCTCCTTCTTCACCACGACAGATCGGTACAAAGTCCGCATCACGGCAGACGCCGCACCGATCCGCCTGTCGACCTCTCGATCCCTTTCACCCTCACTCGTGAACAAGACACCCAGATACTTAAACTCCTCCACTTGAGGCAAAATCTCCTCCCCGACCCGGAGAGGGCACTCCACCCTTTTCCGACTGAGAACCATTGTCTCAGATTTGGAGGTGCTGATTCTCATCCCAGCCGCTTCACATTCGGCTGCGAAACGCTCCAGCGAGAGTTGGAGAGCTCCACTTGAAGGCCCCAACAGTACAACATCATCTGCAAAAAGCAGAGATGCTATACTGAGGCTACCAAAACGGAAACCTTCAACGCTTCGGCTGCGCCTAGAAATTCTGTCCATAAAGGTTATGAACAGAATCGGTGACAAAGGGCAGCCTTGGCGGAGCCCAACCCTCACTGGAAACGGTTCCGACTTACTGCCGGCAATGCGAACCAGACTCTGACATCGGTCATATAGGGACCGAACGGCCCGTATCAGCCGCTCCTGTACCCCATACTCCCGAAGTACCCTCCACAGAACTCCACGAGGGACACGGTCAAACGCTTTCTCCAAGTCCACAAAACACATGTAGAGTGGTTGGGCGAATTCCCATGCGCCCTCGAGGACCCTGCTAAGGGTGTAGAGCTGGTCCACTGTTCCGCGGCTGGGACGAAAACCACACTGTTCCTCCTCAATCTGAGGCTCGACTTTCCGACGGACCCGCCCCTCTAGGACCCCTGAATAGACCTTTCCAGGGAGGCTGAGGAGTGTGATCCCTCTGTAGTTGGAACACACCCTCCGGTCCCCCTTTTTAAAAAGGGGGACCACCACCCCGGTCTGCCAATCCAGAGGCACTCTCCCCGATGACCACGCAATGTTGCAGAGGCGTGTCAGCCAGGACAGCCCCACAACATCCAGAGCCTTTAGGAACTCCGGTCGGATCTCATCCACCCCCGAGGCCTTGCCACCGAGGAGCTTTTTAACCACCTCGGTGACTTCAGTCACAAGGATCGGAGGGCCCACCTCGGAGTCCCCAGACACTGCTTCCTCCAAGGAAGGCATGTTGGTGGAGTTGAGGAGGTCTTCGAAGTACTCTGCCCACCGGTTCACGACGTCTCGAGTCGAAGTCAGCAGCGCCCCACCCTCACTGTACACAGTGTTAGTGGTGCACTGCTTTCCCCTCCTGAGACGCCGGATGGTGGACCAGAATTTCCTCGAAGCGGTCCGGAAGTCGGCTTCCATGGCCTCACCGAACTCTTCCCATGCCCGTGTTTTTGCCTCGGCGACCACCGAGGCTGCATTCCGCTTGGCTAGTCGATACGTGTCAGCTGTCTCAGGAGTCCCACAGGCTATATAAGCCCGGTAGGACTCCTTCTTCAGCTTTACGGCATCCCTTACTACTGGTGTCCACCAGCGAGTACGGGGATTGCCTCCACGACAGGCACCAACCACCTTACGGCCGCAACTCTGATTTGCCGCCTCAGCAAGGGAGGTACGGAACATGGTCCATTCGGACTCAATGTCCCCCACCTCCCCCGGGACATGTGTATAGTTCTGCCGGAGGTGGGAGTTGAAACTCCTTCTGACAGGGGATTCTGCCAGACGTTCCCAACAAACCCTCACAACACGTTTGGGTCTTCCAGGTCGGACTGGCATCTTCCCCCACCAACGGAGCCTACTCACCACCAGGTGGTGATCAGTTGACAGCTCCGCCCCTCTTTTCACTCGAGTGTCCAAAACATGAGGCTGCAAATCCGATGATACAACTATAAAGTCAATCATCGAACTGCGACCAAGGGTGTCCTGGTGCCCCGTGCACATATGGATACCCTTATGTTTGAATAAAGTGTTTGTTATAGACAATCCGTGTTGAGCACAGAAGTCTAATAACAAGACACCACTCCTGTTCTGATTGGGGGGGGCATTCCTCCCAATCACGCCCTTCCAGGTCCCACTGTCATTGCCCACATGAGCATTGAAATCGCCCAGCAGAACAAGGGAGTTCCCAGGGGGAGCGCTCTCCAGCACACCCCCTAAGGTCTCCAAAAAGGATGGGTACACTGAACTGCTGTTTGGTGCATATGCACAGACAACAGTCAGAACCCGTCCCCCCACCTGAAGGCGGAGGGAAGCAACCCTTTCGTCTACTGGGGTGAATCCCAATGTACAGGCGGCGAGTCGGGGGGCAATAAGTATGCCGACACCTGCTCTACGCCTCTCACCGTGGGCAACTCCAGAGTGGAAGAGAGTCCAACCCCTCTCGAGAGGGCTGGTACCGGAACCCAGGCTGTGTGTGGAGGCAAGCCCAACTATGTCTAGTCTGAACTTTTCAACCTCGTGCACCAGCTCAGGCTCCTTCCCTGTAAGAGAGGTGACATTCCACGTCCCCAGAGCTAGCTTCTGCAGTCGAGGGTCGGACCGCCAGGGTCCCCGCCTTTGGCTGCTGCCCAGCTCACATTGCACCCGACCCCTCTGCCCCCTCCCATTGGTGGTGAGCCCTTGAGAAGGGGGACCCACGTTTCCTCTTCGGGCTGAGCCCGACCGGGCCCCATGGGTGTAGACCCGGCCACCAGGCGCTCGCCAACGAGCCCCATCTCCAAGCCTGGCTCTAGAGAGAGGGAAAACTGAATCCATTTATCTTTTTCATCATATGGGGTCTTCTGAGTCGTACTTTGTCTGGTCCCTCACCCAGGACCTGTTTGCCATGGGTGACCCTACCAGGGGCATGAAGCCCCAGACAACCTAGCTCCTAGGATCATTGGGACACACAAACCCCTCCACCACGGTAAGGTGACGACTCATGGAGGGGATATATATATATATATATATATATATATATATATATATATATATATATATATATATATATATATATATATGTGTACTTGATAGTTTTGAAAGCCACTGAGAAAGAGGAGTGGACGTGGCTTTGAGCAGACAACGCAACGCAAACATTGCATTGTGCAACATGACGACAAACGACAACTGGAGCAAAATATTCAGCAAGGGATATTTACCATAAATGAAGCAAGGCAGCATTCATGGTAGGTACCCCCTTAATTAAAAAAAACAAAACCTTCATACTTCGTAACAATGTTTTTTTTTTTGCGATTCGTCGTCATATTGTGTTTCAAGTCGTGAAAAATGGGGCAGGAAACTTTACGGCCGGGCAGGCAACTTTTCAGAGTTGTCTGCCCGGATGTCCGCGAACGTTTTGCGATGAGTTTCAGACACTGGCAGTGTTTGAAATAACATCTGCCCGGAGGCGTACAACTTTTACGTTGGGCGTACAACTTTCAAAACGTCTCGGCCTGGGTGGCCGACAACTTCCTCAAGGAAAAAATATATATATTTTTTTTTCAAATGAAACATTTGTTTTATTCAATAAAGCAAAAGCTAAAAGCAAACCGCTACTAGCCATGTGGACTCCTCTTTTTAAGCGGCTTTCAAAACCCTCAAGTACACTTCTCAGTCACAGTGTGGTCCGAAGCAAGAAACAGGCTTCTGATTGGCTGCCGGTGCTGAGTATGAAAATTGCCAAACGAACGTTCGTTTGGCAAAAAGAGTACTTGATAGTTTTGAAAGCCACTGAGAAAGAGGAGTGGACGTGGCTTTGAGCAGACAACGCAACGCAAACATTGCATTGTGCAACATGACGACAAACGACAACTGGAGCAAAATGTTCAGCAAGGGATATTTACCATAAATGAAGCAAGGCAGCATTCATGGTAGGTACCTCCTTAATTAAAAAAACCCTTCATACTTTGTAACAATGTTTTTTTTTTGCGATTCGTCGTCATATTGTTTTTCAAGTCGTGAAAAATGGGGCAGGAAACTTTACGGCCGGGCAGGCAACTTTTCAGAGTTGTCTGCCCGGATGTCCGCGAACGTTTTGCGATGAGTTTCAGACACTGGCAGTGTTTGAAATAACATCTGCCCAGAGGCGTACAACTTTCAAAACGTATCTGCCCGGGTGGCCGACAACTTCAAGGAAAAAAAATATATTTTTTTTCAAATGAAACATATGTTTTATTCAATAAAGCAAAAGCTAAAAGCAAACCGCTACTAGCCATGTGGACTCCTCTTTTTAAGCGGCTTTCAAAACTCTCAAGTACACTTCTCAGTCACAGTGTAGTCCGAAGAAAGAAACAGGCTTCTGATTGGCTGCCTGTGCTGAGTATGCAAATTGCCAAATCGAACGTTCGTTTGGCAAAAAGTGTACTTGAGAGTTTTGAAAGCCACTGAGAAAGAGGAGTGGACGTGGCTTTGAGCAGACAACGCAACGCCAACATTGCATTGTGCAACATGAAGACAAACGACAACTGGAGCAAAATATTCAGCAAGGGATACTTACCATAAATGAAGCAAGGCAGCATTCATGGTAGGTACCTCCTTAATTAAAAAAAACCTTCATACTTTGTAACAATGTTTTTTTTTTGCGATTCGTCGTCATATTGTGTTTCAAGTCGTGAAAAATGGGGCAGGCAACTTTACGGCCGGGCAGGCAACTTTTCAGAGTTGTCTGCCCGGATGTCCGCGAACGTTTTGCCATGAGTTTCAGACACTGGCAGTGTTTGAAATAACATCTGCCCAGAGGCGTACAACTTTTACGTTGGGCGTACAACTTTCAAAACGTCTCGGCCTGGGTGGCCGACAACTTCCTCAAGGAAAAAAATATATATTTTTTTTTCAAATGAAACATTTGTTTTATTCAATAAAGCAAAAGCTAAAAGCAAACCGCTACTAGCCATGTGGACTCCTCTTTTTAAGCGGCTTTCAAAACCCTCAAGTACACTTCTCAGTCACGGTGTAGTCCGAAGCAAGAAACAGGCTTCTGATTGGCTGCCTGTGCTGAGTATGAAAATTGCCAAACGAACGTTCGTTTGGCAAAAAGTGTACTTGAGAGTTTTGAAAGCCACTGAGAAAGAGGAGTGGACGTGGCTTTGAGCAGACAACGCAACGCCAACATTGCATTGTGCAACATGACGACAAACGACAACTGGAGCAAAATATTCAGCAAGGGATATTTACCATAAATGAAGCAAGGCAGCATTCATGGTAGGTACCTCCTTAATTAAAAAAACCCTTCATACTTTGTAACAATGTTTTTTTTTTGCGATTCGTCGTCATATTGTGTTTCACGTCGTGAAAAATGGGGCAGGAAACTTTACGGCCGGGCAGGCAACTTTTCAGAGTTGTCTGCCCGGATGTCCGCTAACGTTTTGCCATGAGTTTCAGACACTGGCAGTGTTTGAAATAACGTCTGCCCGGAGGCGTACAACTTTTACGTTGGGCGTACAACTTTCAAAACGTCTCAGCCTGGGTGGCCGACAACTTCCTCAAGGAAAAAAAAATATATATATTTTTTCAAATGAAACATTTGTTTTATTCAATAAAGCAAAAGCTAAAAGCAAACCGCTACTAGCCATGTGGACTCCTCCTTTTAAGCGGCTTTCAAAACTCTCAAGTACACTTCTCAGTCACAGTGTAGTCCGAAGCAAGAAACAGGCTTCTGATTGGCTGCCTGTGCTGAGTATGAAAATTGCCAAACGAACGTTCGTTTGGCAAAAAGTGTACTTGAGAGTTTTGAAAGCCACTGAGAAAGAGGAGTGGACGTGGCTTTGAGCAGACAACGCAACGCAAACATTGCATTGTGCAACATGACGACAAACGACAACTGGAGCAAAATATTCAGCAAGGGATATTTACCATAAATGAAGCAAGGCAGCATTCATGGTAGGTACCTCCTTAATTAAAAAAACCCTTCATACTTTGTAATAATGTTTTTTTTTTTGCGATTCGTCGTCATATTGTTTTTCAAGTCGTGAAAAATGGGGCAGGAAACTTCACGGCCGGGCAGGCAACTTTTCAGAGTTGTCTGCCCGGATGTCCGCGAACGTTTTGCCATGAGTTTCAGACACTGGCAGTGTTTGAAATAACGTCTGCCCGGAGGCGTACAACCTTTACGTTGGGCGTACAACTTTCAAAACGTCTCGGCCTGGGTGGCTGACAACTTCCTCAAGGAAAAAAAAAATATATTTTTTTTTCAAATGAAACATTTGTTTTATTCAATAAAGCAAAAGCTAAAAGCAAACCGCTACTAGCCATGTGGACTCCTCCTTTTAAGCGGCTTTCAAAACCCTCAAGTACACTTCTCAGTCACGGTGTAGTCCGAAGCAAGAAACAGGCTTCTGATTGGCTGCCTGTGCTGAGTATGCAAATTGCCAAACCAACGTTCGTTTGGCAAAAAGTGTACTTGAGAGTTTTGAAAGCCACTGAGAAAGAGGAGTGGACGTGGCTTTGAGCAGACAACGCAACGCAAACATTGCATTGTGCAACATGACGACAAACGACAACTGGAGCAAAATATTCAGCAAGGGATATTTACCATAAATGAAGCAAGGCAGCATTCATGGTAGGTACCTCCTTAATTAAAAAAACCCTTCATACTTTGTAATAATGTTTTTTTTTTGCGATTCGTCGTCATATTGTTTTTCAAGTCGTGAAAAATGGGGCAGGAAACTTCACGGCCGGGCAGGCAACTTTTCAGAGTTGTCTGCCCGGATGTCCGCGAACGTTTTGCGATGAGTTTCAGACACTGGCAGTGTTTGAAATAACATCTGCCCAGAGGCATACAACTTTTACGTTGGGCGTACAACTTTCAAAACGTCTCGGCCTGGGTGGCCGACAACTTCCTCAAGGAAAAAAAAATATATATATTTTTACAAATGAAACATTTGTTTTATTCAATAAAGCAAAAGCTAAAAGCAAACCGCTACTAGCCATGTGGACTCCTCTTTTTAAGCGGCTTTCAAAACCCTCAAGTACACTTCTCAGTCACGGTGTAGTCCGAAGCAAGAAACAGGCTTCTGATTGGCTGCCTGTGCTGAGTATGAAAATTGCCAAACGAACGTTCGTTTGGCAAAAAGTGTACTTGAGAGTTTTGAAAGCCACTGAGAAAGAGGAGTGGACGTGGCTTTGAGCAGACAACGCAACACAAACATTGCATTGTGCAACATGACGACAAACGACAACTGGAGCAAAATATTCAGCAAGGGATACTTACCATAAATGAAGCAAGGCAGCATTCATGGTAGGTACCTCCTTCATACTTCGTAACAATGTTTTTTTTTTTGCGATTTGTCGTCATGTTGTGTTTCAAGTCGTGAAAAATGGGGCAGGGAACTTTACGGCCGAGCAGGCAACTTTTCAGAGTTGCCTGCCCGGATGTCCGCTAACGTTTTGCCATGAGTTTCAGACACTGGCAGTGTTTGAAATAACATCTGCCCAGAGGCGTACAACTTTTACGTTGGGCGTACAACTTTTAAAACGTATCTGCCCGGGTGGTCGACAACTTCAAGGAAAAAAAAAAAAAATTATCAAATGAAACAAATGTTTTATTCAATAAAGCAAAAGCTAAAAGCAAACCGCTACTAGCCATGTGGACTCCTCCTTTTAAGCGGCTTTCAAAACTCTCAAGTACACTTCTCAGTCACAGTGTAGTCCGAAGCAAGAAACAGGCTTCTGATTGGCTGCCTGTGCTGAGTATGAAAATTGCCAAACGAACGTTCGTTTGGCAAAAAGTGTACTTGAGAGTTTTGAAAGCCACTGAGAAAGAGGAGTGGACGTGGCTTTGAGCAGACAACGCAACACAAACATTGCATTGTGCAACATGACGACAAACGACAACTGGAGCAAAATGTTCAGCAAGGGATATTTACCATAAATGAAGCAAGGCAGCATTCATGGTAGGTACCTCCTTCATACTTCGTAACAATGTTTTTTTTTTGCGATTTGTCGTCATGTTGTGTTTCAAGTCGTGAAAAATGGGGCAGGGAACTTTACGGCCGAGCAGGCAACTTTTCAGAGTTGTCTGCCCGGATGTCCGCGAACGTTTTGCCATGAGTTTCAGACACTGGCAGTGTTTGAAATAACGTCTGCCCGGAGGCGTACAACTTTTACGTTGGGCGTACAACTTTCAAAACGTCTCGGCCTGGGTGGCCGACAACTTCAAGGAAAAAAAAAATATTTTTTATCAAATGAAACATATGTTTTATTCAATAAAGCAAAAGCTAAAAGCAAACCGCTACTAGCCATGTGGACTCCTCTTTTTAAGCGGCTTTCAAAACCCTCAAGTACACTTCTCAGTCACGGTGTAGTCCGAAGCAAGAAACAGGCTTCTGATTGGCTGCCTGTGCTGAGTATGAAAATTGCCAAACGAACGTTCGTTTGGCAAAAAGTGTACTTGAGAGTTTTGAAAGCCACTGAGAAAGAGGAGTGGACGTGGCTTTGAGCAGACAACGCAACGCCAACATTGCATTGTGCAACATGACGACAAACGACAACTGGAGCAAAATATTCAGCAAGGGATATTTACCATAAATGAAGCAAGGCAGCATTCATGGTAGGTACCTCCTTAATTAAAAAAACCCTTCATACTTTGTAACAATGTTTTTTTTTTGCGATTCGTCGTCATATTGTGTTTCAAGTCGTGAAAAATGGGGCAGGAAACTTTACGGCCGGGCAGGCAACTTTTCAGAGTTGTCTGCCCGGATGTCCGCGAACGTTTTGCGATGAGTTTCAGACACTGGCAGTGTTTGAAATAACATCTGCCCGGAGGCGTACAACTTTTACGTTGGGCGTACAACTTTCAAAACGTCTCGGCCTGGGTGGCCGACAACTTCCTCAAGGAAAAAAAATATATATTTTTTTTTTCAAATGAAACATATGTTTTATTCAATAAAGCAAAAGCTAAAAGCAAACCGCTACTAGCCATGTGGACTCCTCCTTTTAAGCGGCTTTCAAAACTCTCAAGTACACTTCTCAGTCACAGTGTAGTCCGAAGCAAGAAACAGGCTTCTGATTGGCTGCCTGTGCTGAGTATGAAAATTGCCAAACGAACGTTCGTTTGGCAAAAAGTGTACTTGAGAGTTTTGAAAGCCACTGAGAAAGAGGAGTGGACGTGGCTTTGAGCAGACAACGCAACGCAAACATTGCATTGTGCAACATGACGACAAACGACAACTGGAGCAAAATATTCAGCAAGGGATACTTACCATAAATGAAGCAAGGCAGCATTCATGGTAGGTACCTCCTTCATACTTCGTAACAATGTTTTTTTTTTTGCGATTTGTCGTCATGTTGTGTTTCAAGTCGTGAAAAATGGGGCAGGAAACTTTACGGCCGGGCAGGCAACTTTTCAGAGTTGTCTGCCCGGATGTCCGCTAACGTTTTGCCATGAGTTTCACACACTGGCAGTGTTTGAAATAACATCTGCCCAGAGGCGTACAACTTTTACGTTGGGCGTACAACTTTCAAAACGTCTCTGCCCGGGTGGCCGACAACTTCAAGGAAAAAAAAAACATTTTTTTTCAAATGAAACATGTTTTATTCAATAAAGCAAAAGCTAAAAGCAAACCGCTACTAGCCATGTGGACTCCTCTTTTTTAGCGGCTTTCAAAACCCTCAAGTACACTTCTCAGTCACAGTGTGGTCCGAAGCAAGAAACAGGCTTCTGATTGGCTGCCTGTGCTGAGTATGAAAATTGCCAAACGAACGTTCGTTTGGCAAAAAGTGTACTTGATAGTTTTGAAAGCCACTGAGAAAGAGGAGTGGACGTGGCTTTGAGCAGACAACGCAACACAAACATTGCATTGTGCAACATGACGACAAACGACAACTGGAGCAAAATATTCAGCAAGGGATATTTACCATAAATGAAGCAAGGCAGCATTCATGGTAGGTACCTCCTTCATACTTCGTAACAATGTTCATTTTTTTTGCAATGTTTTTTATTTTTTTGCGATTTGTCGTCGAATAAAGGTATTTGTGTTTCAAGTCGTGAAAAATGGGGCAGGGAACTTTACGGCCGAGCAGGCAACTTTTCAGAGTTGTCTGCCCGGATGTCCGCGAACGTTTTGCCATGAGTTTCAGACACTGGCAGTGTTTGAAATAACGTCTGCCCGGAGGCGTACAACTTTTACGTTGGGCGTACAACTTTCAAAACGTCTCGGCCTGGGTGGCCGACAACTTCAAGGAAAAAAAAAATATTTTTTATCAAATGAAACATATGTTTTATTCAATAAAGCAAAAGCTAAAAGCAAACCGCTACTAGCCATGTGGACTCCTCCTTTTAAGCGGCTTTCAAAACTCTCAAGTACACTTCTCAGTCACAGTGTAGTCCGAAGCAAGAAACAGGCTTCTGATTGGCTGCCTGTGCTGAGTATGAAAATTGCCAAACGAACGTTCGTTTGGCAAAAAGTGTACTTGAGAGTTTTGAAAGCCACTGAGAAAGAGGAGTGGACGTGGCTTTGAGCAGACAACGCAACGCAAACATTGCATTGTGCAACATGACGACAAACGACAACTGGAGCAAAATATTCAGCAAGGGATATTTACCATAAATGAAGCAAGGCAGCATTCATGGTAGGTACCTCCTTAATTAAAAAAACCCTTCATACTTTGTAACAATGTTTTTTTTTTGCGATTCGTCGTCATATTGTGTTTCAAGTCGTGAAAAATGGGGCAGGAAACTTTACGGCCGGGCAGGCAACTTTTCAGAGTTGTCTGCCCGGATGTCCGCGAACGTTTTGCCATGAGTTTCAGACACTGGCAGTGTTTGAAATAACGTCTGCCTGGAGGCGTACAACCTTTACGTTGGGCGTACAACTTTCAAAACGTCTCGGCCTGGGTGGCCGACAACTTCCTCAAGGAAAAAAAAAAATATATTTTTTTTCAAATGAAACATTTGTTTTATTCAATAAAGCAAAAGCTAAAAGCAAACCGCTACTAGCCATGTGGACTCCTCCTTTTAAGCGGCTTTCAAAACTCTCAAGTACACTTCTCAGTCACAGTGTAGTCCGAAGCAAGAAACAGGCTTCTGATTGGCTGCCTGTGCTGAGTATGCAAATTGCCAAACGAACGTTCGTTTGGCAAAAAGTGTACTTGAGAGTTTTGAAAGCCACTGAGAAAGAGGAGTGGACGTGGCTTTGAGCAGACAACGCAACGCAAACATTGCATTGTGCAACATGACGACAAACGACAACTGGAGCAAAATATTCAGCAAGGGATATTTACCATAAATGAAGCAAGGCAGCATTCATGGTAGGTACCTCCTTAATTAAAAAAACCCTTCATACTTTGTAACAATGTTTTTTTTTTGCGATTCGTCGTCATATTGTGTTTCAAGTCGTGAAAAATGGGGCAGGAAACTTCACGGCCGGGCAGGCAACTTTTCAGAGTTGTCTGCCCGGATGTCCGCTAACGTTTTGCCATGAGTTTCAGACACTGGCAGTGTTTGAAATAACATCTGCCCAGAGGCGTACAACTTTTACGTTGGGCGTACAACTTTCAAAACGTCTCGGCCTGGGTGGTCGACAACTTCCTCAAGGAAAAAAAAAAAATATATTTTTTATCAAATGAAACATATGTTTTATTCAATAAAGCAAAAGCTAAAAGCAAACCGCTACTAGCCATGTGGACTCCTCCTTTTAAGCGGCTTTCAAAACTCTCAAGTACACTTCTCAGTCACAGTGTAGTCCGAAGCAAGAAACAGGCTTCTGATTGGCTGCCTGTGCTGAGTATGAAAATTGCCAAACGAACGTTCGTTTGGCAAAAAGTGTACTTGAGAGTTTTGAAAGCCACTGAGAAAGAGGAGTGGACGTGGCTTTGAGCAGACAACGCAACGCAAACATTGCATTGTGCAACATGACGACAAACGACAACTGGAGCAAAATATTCAGCAAGGGATATTTACCATAAATGAAGCAAGGCAGCATTCATGGTAGGTACCTCCTTAATTAAAAAAACCCTTCATACTTTGTAACAATGTTTTTTTTTTGCGATTCGTCGTCATATTGTGTTTCAAGTCGTGAAAAATGGGGCAGGAAACTTTACGGCCGGGCAGGCAACTTTTCAGAGTTGTCTGCCCGGATGTCCGCGAACGTTTTGCCATGAGTTTCAGACACTGGCAGTGTTTGAAATAACATCTGCCCAGAGGCGTACAACTTTTACGTTGGGCGTACAACTTTCAAAACGTCTCGGCCTGGGTGGCCGACAACTTCCTCAAGGAAAAAAAATATATATATTTTTTTTCAAATGAAACATATGTTTTATTCAATAAAGCAAAAGCTAAAAGCAAACCGCTACTAGCCATGTGGACTCCTCCTTTTAAGCGGCTTTCAAAACTCTCAAGTACACTTCTCAGTCACAGTGTAGTCCGAAGCAAGAAACAGGCTTCTGATTGGCTGCCTGTGCTGAGTATGCAAATTGCCAAATCGAACGTTCGTTTGGCAAAAAGTGTACTTGAGAGTTTTGAAAGCCACTGAGAAAGAGGAGTGGACGTGGCTTTGAGCAGACAACGCAACGCAAACATTGCATTGTGCAACATGACGACAAACGACAACTGGAGCAAAATATTCAGCAAGGGATATTTACCATAAATGAAGCAAGGCAGCATTCATGGTAGGTACCTCCTTAATTAAAAAAACCCTTCATACTTTGTAACAATGTTTTTTTTTTGCGATTCGTCGTCATATTGTGTTTCAAGTCGTGAAAAATGGGGCAGGAAACTTTACGGCCGGGCAGGCAACTTTTCAGAGTTGTCTGCCCGGATGTCCGCTAACGTTTTGCCATGAGTTTCAGACACTGGCAGTGTTTGAAATAACATCTGCCCAGAGGCGTACAACTTTTACGTTGGGCGTACAACTTTTAAAACGTATCTGCCCGGGTGGTCGACAACTTCAAGGAAAAAAAAAATATTTTTTATCAAATGAAACATATGTTTTATTCAATAAAGCAAAAGCTAAAAGCAAACCGCTACTAGCCATGTGGACTCCTCCTTTTAAGCGGCTTTCAAAACTCTCAAGTACACTTCTCAGTCACAGTGTAGTCCGAAGCAAGAAACAGGCTTCTGATTGGCTGCCTGTGCTGAGTATGAAAATTGCCAAACGAACGTTCGTTTGGCAAAAAGTGTACTTGAGAGTTTTGAAAGCCACTGAGAAAGAGGAGTGGACGTGGCTTTGAGCAGACAACGCAACGCAAACATTGCATTGTGCAACATGACGACAAACGACAACTGGAGCAAAATATTCAGCAAGGGATATTTACCATAAATGAAGCAAGGCAGCATTCATGGTAGGTACCTCCTTAATTAAAAAAACCCTTCATACTTTGTAACAATGTTTTTTTTTTGCGATTCGTCGTCATATTGTGTTTCAAGTCGTGAAAAATGGGGCAGGAAACTTTACGGCCGGGCAGGCAACTTTTCAGAGTTGTCTGCCCGGATGTCCGCGAACGTTTTGCCATGAGTTTCAGACACTGGCAGTGTTTGAAATAACGTCTGCCTGGAGGCGTACAACCTTTACGTTGGGCGTACAACTTTCAAAACGTCTCGGCCTGGGTGGCCGACAACTTCCTCAAGGAAAAAAAATATATATATTTTTTTTCAAATGAAACATATGTTTTATTCAATAAAGCAAAAGCTAAAAGCAAACCGCTACTAGCCATGTGGACTCCTCCTTTTAAGCGGCTTTCAAAACTCTCAAGTACACTTCTCAGTCACAGTGTAGTCCGAAGCAAGAAACAGGCTTCTGATTGGCTGCCTGTGCTGAGTATGAAAATTGCCAAACGAACGTTCGTTTGGCAAAAAGTGTACTTGATAGTTTTGAAAGCCACTGAGAAAGAGGAGTGGACGTGGCTTTGAGCAGACAACGCAACGCAAACATTGCATTGTGCAACATGACGACAAACGACAACTGGAGCAAAATATTCAGCAAGGGATATTTACCATAAATGAAGCAAGGCAGCATTCATGGTAGGTACCTCCAAAACTTCAAGTACACTTCTTCACAGTGTAGTAACAATGTTTTTTTTTTGCGATTGGCAAAAAGTGTCGTCATGAGCAGACAACGCAACGCCAACATTGCATTGTGCAACATTGTGTTTCAAGTCGTGAAAAATGGGGCAGACAACTTTACGGCCGGGCAGGCAACTTTTCAGAGTTGTTAGTCCGGATGTCCGCTAACTTTTTGCCTTGAGTTTTAGACACTGGCAGTGTTTGCTGCCCGGAGCGTACAACTTTTACGTGGGGCGTAAAAGTTGACCATCACTCCATTGCCGCCTGTGTGTATGGTTTTAAAGTGCGTGCGCATAATTGAGAACAGAGTTCAGCGCGATCAACATAAATCAAGTTGGGAGGCACACACACTCGATTGTGTAGCAAAAGAAAGCAAGTACCAACCCGCATCTTTTTCTTCAAACAATACAATACTAGACATTAAAGACGGCATTGAGTACCTGCACATGCGTCCCGGGAGTCTGGGCTCCAGAACTCCGTCTGCTGGACCTATCGAAGGACGAAGCCCTCCTGTGCTGCTGTACACCTAAAAAAAACCGTCAAGATGCACACAAACATGTTTTTTTTTGCATTTCAAAAATGGTTTAATATAATCTGAAATGTGGTGTCAAAGTAGCTTGTATCCTCTTCAGAATCAAGCTGAGGTACACATTCTGCTTTTGTCGTAATAGTCCCACGAAGAAGGTGTGCTGTTTGACCTCTGAGGCCCCACCTACAACCATGGAGTGACAAACATTTTAGAGGTTTGAAGCAAAAAAATAAAAATAATAATTCAGGCATAGTTGTTTTACATAACGACAAGCAGTAAACTAAATAGTACTTGTTGCCAGTCTTTTGAGGGGGCATTGCCGCAACAGATGGAGACTCATGTCCTGACCGTCCATTGTTAAAGCATCGTCTCCTTCACACCAAATGATATCACCTGCAAATTACAAGACAGAGAAATACATTTCCAGGCTGGGTGAGGAGTCACGAGAGGAATGTGCCAAAGGAGATGGCGGGAGACCTTCATGGTGGCCAAGCATGAAGGCAAGCGTTTCCACACCCATCTGGTCAAGAGAGGTTGAATTGGAAGTGTTTAGACAAAGGAGAACTCTAAACAATGAAATTGGCTCAAATCATGAACTACATTGACATTCGGTTTGAACTTACCTTTTCTGATGCACCAGCGAGAGTGTGGAAAAAGCATCCTACTTGGGATAAGCAATTAGTTAAATTAATCAGCAAATAGTTCAATTAAAAATAATACATGAATAAATAAACAAACAAACCCATCAATGCTCTCAGATTATGAGAGTTTTGAAAGGCCTTTATAAATGAAATGTATTATTATTATTATTAAGGGATGGAGCAACCCGGTATAATTTACCTTTGCTAATGCAACACCTTTTGCTGATGCATTCCCAGTCCTAGAGAGTTGGAAAAAGCATCCTACTTGGGGCAAGCAATTAGTGAAAGAAAACACAATTAGTTCAATAAAAATAAAGAATACACAAAGGAATAAACAAACAAACAAACAAAGACATTAACGCTCTCAGATTATGAGTTTTGAAAGGCGCTTATAAATGAAAAGTATTAATTATTATGATGAAGGGATGGAGCAGCTTGGTTTAACTTACCCTTTCTGATGCATTCCCATTCCTAGAGAGTGTGGAAAAAGCATCCTACTTGGGGCAAGCAATTAGTGAAATGAAAAAAAGCAATTAGTTCAATGAAAAAAAAAGAATACACAAAGAAAGAAAGAAAGAAAGAAAGAAAGAAACACATTAATGCTCTCAGATTATGAGTTTTGAAAGGTGCTTATAAATGAAATGTATTATTATTATGAAGGGATGGAGCAGCTTGGTTTAACTTACCCTTTCTGATGCATTCCCATTCCTAGAGAGTGTGGAAAAAGCATCCTACTTGGGGCAAGCAATTAGTGAAATGAAAAAAAGCAATTAGTTCAATGAAAAAAAAAGAATACACAAAGAAAGAAAGAAAGAAAGAAAGAAAGAAACACATTAATGCTCTCAGATTATGAGTTTTGAAAGGTGCTTATAAATGAAATGTATTATTATTACGATGATGATGATGATTATCATTATGATTATGATTATTATTATGATGAAGGGATGGAGCAGCTCGGTTCAATTTACCTTTGCTGATGCATTCCCAGTCCTAGAGAGTGTGGAAAAAGCATCCTACTTGGGGCAAGCAATTAGTGAAATGAAAAAAAGCAATTAGTTCAATAAAAATAAAGAATACACAAAGGAATAAACAAACAAACAAACACATTAACGCCCTCAGATTATGAGAGTTTTGAAAGGCGCTTAAAAATGAAAAGTATTAATTATTAAGAGATGGAGCAGCTCGGTTTAACTTACCTATGCTGATGCATTACCAGTCGAAGAGAGTATGGAAAAAGCATCCTACTTGGGGCAAGCAATTAGTGAAATGAAAAAAAGCAATTAGTTCAATAAAAATAAAGAATACACAAAGGAATAAACAAACAAACAAACACATGAACGCTCTCAGATTATGAGAGTTTTGAAAGGTGCTTATAAATGAAATGTATTATTATTACGATGATGATGATGATTATCATTATGATTATGATTATTATTATGATGAAGGGATGGAGCAGCTCGGTTCAATTTACCTTTGCTGATGCATTCCCAGTCCTAGAGAGTGTGGAAAAAGCATCCTACTTGGGGCAAGCAATTAGTGAAATGAAAAAAAGCAATTAGTTCAATAAAAATAAAGAATACACAAAGGAATAAACAAACAAACAAACACATGAACGCTCTCAGATTATGAGAGTTTTGAAAGGTGCTTATAAATGAAATGTATTATTATTATTACGATGATGATGATGATTATCATTATGATTATGATTATTATTATGATGAAGGGATGGGCAGCTCGGTTCAATTTACCTTTGCTGATGCATTCCCAGTCCTAGAGAGTATGGAAAAAGCATCCTACTTGGGGCAAGCAATTAGTGAAATGAAAAAAAGTAATTAGTTCAATAAAAATAAAGAATACACAAAGGAATAAACAAACAAACAAACAAAGACATTAACGCTCTCAGATTATGAGAGTTTTGAAAGGCGCTTATAAACGAAATTTATTATTATTATTATTATTATTATTATTATGAAGGGATGGAGCAGCTCGGTTTAATTTACCTTTGCTGATGCATTCCCAGTCCTAGAGAGTGTGGAAAAAGCATCCTACTTGGGGCAAGCAATTAGTGAAATTAAAAAAAGCAATTAGTTCAATGAAAAAAAAGAATACACAAAGGAATAAACAAACAAACACATTAACGCTGTCAGATTATGAGTTTTGAAAGGCGCTTATAAATGAAATTTATTGTTATTATTATTACTATAAATAATATTATTACTATTATTATAATTATTATTACTATTACAATAATTAATATTCTTACTATTACTACTATTTTTATTATTATTACTATTATTAAGGGATGGGGCAGCTTGGTTTTAATTTAACTTTGCTGATGCACCAGCGAGAGTGTGGAAAAGGCATCCTACTTGGGGCAAGCAATTAGTTAAATTCAAAAATATACAAAGAAATAAACAAATAAACAAACACATTCACGCTCAATGCAAAAAATAAATGCAAACCAGTACCAATATAATTACCAGTTGAGTCACAAAATAAATAAAGGAAGACATGAATTAATGAATAATAATAATAATAATAATACATTTCATTTTAAGCGCGTTTCAAAGATTTCAATGACACTTTATAGTCACAGACAAGCATAATAAAATAATTACAATCACAAATAGAATACAATTATAAATAGAAACAAGAGAAAGAGCTACACAGAAAATGCAAATACACACATAAAGCAATCAAACAAACAAAATAATAATTATACAAACCCTCAATGCAAACATGACAACTGACACATAAAGTATTGGCCATGTAATCAAAAACCGCATGAGCTTGATGAGCGATTCATTTTTAAGCCAACGCTGACACACAACAATGTCGCAAAAGAAAGCAAGTAGCAAGTTGCACCAGTCTCACTTTCTGTCATCCGTTTTTGACACACCTAAATCAGAAAAGCCGCTCGTCGAGCAAACACTGCGTGCTATGTTCACGAACGAGACCAAAATGACTGTCCAAGCACTTCCGAGGCTGTGCTGTAAATAGCCTGACGCAGAGCTTGCCACTCGACCGGTTCCTCTGGGATCTTGTCGAGGTTTTCAGCAAGGAGACGTTGAAGGTCGGCTTTGATGGTGGGGCTGGTCAATGCTGTGCAGCAGAGCTTTCCATTGGGCGCTGTCCTTGGGCGACTGGGATGTACGCATATAAGAGGTTTGGATCTGACCAATAAGGTGGTCAGTCCAACACTCAGCTCCACGCATGACACGGGTGAAAAGGACATCCTGTATGTCCTTTTGACGGACAATCACATAGTCCAGGAGGTGCCAATATTTGGAGCATAGCAATTTACGATTTACGGTGTCAAAGGCTTTGTTGAAATCTATCGTCAGCCTCCATCGGTCATGGCTGACCATGTATGACTGTTCTATTGGACAGTGTGCCTGGGCGGTGTATTGTGAAGAGCAGGTTGTCGCATATGCAGCTTGGTCCCACTCTCCACAACGCTGACTGGACCAAAGGAACAGCTGAGCTGATACAATTTGGGGTCAGTATGGTCGCAGGAGCTGCCGGAAAGGTAGCGGAGTTCGCCACCAGACCGCCTTAGGTGCGCCACTACCGGATTGAGTTCGGAGGCACAGACTGACATATGCATGACCAGCCTGCTGAGCATGATTTTGGCCAAAATTTTCCCAGCGGTGGAGGAGACAGATTCCTCAGCTGTTCCCACAGGCTGTTTTGTCCCCTTTCTTTTTGTAGACTACAACGATGTTGGCGCCCTTCCAGTCCTGTGGGAGCTTCCCATGTTCCCAGATGTTATGTATAAGGAGGTGCAGACAGCGCATGAAGAGATAACCTCCGTGTTTGCACACTTCCGCAGGGATTCCATAAGGTCCAGCAATTTAGTTGTTCTTAAGGCTCATGATGGCTTGCCGGGTCTCAGAAAAGGAATGTGGGGCATCGAGGCAGCCTGCTGAGCATGATTTTGGCCAAAATTTTCCCTGCGGTGGAGGAGACAGATTCCTCAGCTGTTCCCACGGGCTGTTTTGTCCCCTTTCTTTTTGTAGACTAAAACGATGTTGACGCCCTTCCAGTCCTGTGGGAGCTTCCCATGTTCCCAGATGTTATGTATAAGGAGGTGCAGACAGCGCATGAAGATATAACCTCCGTGTTTGTACACTTCCGCAGAGATTCCATAAGGTCCAGCAATTTAGTTGTTCTTAAGGCTCATGATGGCTTGCCGGGTCTCAGAAAAGGATGGTGGGGCATCGAGGCAGCCTGCTGAGCATGATTTTGGCCAAAATTTTCCCAGCGGTGGAGGAGACCGATTCCGCGGCTGTTCCCACAGGCTGTTTTGTCCCCTTTCTTTTGGTAAACTACAACAATGTTGGCACCCTTCCAGTCCTGTGGGAGCTTCCCATGTTATGTATAAGGAGGTGCAGACGACACATGAAGAGATAACCTCCGTGTTTGTACACTTCCGCAGGGATTCCATAAGGTCCAGCAATTTTGTTGTTCTTAAGGCTCATGATGGCTTGCCAGGTCTCAGAAAAGTATGGTGGGGTCTCGAGGCTCCTGATTGGCGGCAGGTCTGGAAGATTGTCCAGAATGTGTGAGTTGACAGGATAGGTGGTGTTGAGAAGATTCTCAAAATGGTTTGCCCAGCGAGCAAGGATCTCATGAAGGTCCTTAAGGAGCACAGAGCCATCAGGAGATTGCACCGGAGCAAGTGTTCGCTTTCTAGGGGCATACAGCTCTTGGATGGCATTGTAGAATCCCAGGGTGTTGTTACAGTCTGCCAGATATTGGATTTCATGTACCTTCTGCAGCCACCAGGTGTCTTCCATGACACGGAGTGCCCGCTGGGTTGCTGCCCTTGCTGCAGGAAACATTGCTTTCCGGTTGTGAGATGCGGAGCATGACAGGAGAGCTTTGTGGGCCTCATGTTTTGCTTTTAGAAGGGACCTTATTTCGTCCGAGTTTGAGTCGAACCAATCCTGGTGTCTTGTCCGTGACTTTCCAAGCACTTCCGAGGCTGTGCTGTAAATAGCCTGACGCAGAGCTTGCCAGTCGACCGGGTCCTCAGGGATCTTGTCGAGGTTTTCAGCAAGTAGACGTTGAAGGTCGGCTTTGATGGTGGGGCTGGTCAATGCTGTGCAGCAAAGCTTTCCATTGGGAGCTGTCCCTGGGCGACTGGGATGTACGCATATAAGAGGTTTGGATCTGACCAATAAGGTGGTCAGTCCAACACTGAGCTCCACACATGACACGGGTGATAAGGACATCCTTAGCGGAGTTCGCCACCAGACCGCCTTAGGTGCGCCACTACCGGATTGAGTTCGGATTTACTCCCATAGGAACTGCCGGAGGGGGGTGGGGTTCACCGCCAAACCGCCTTGGGAGGTTCCGCTCCCATGAGCCTTTAGCTTTATAAAGCCTAACCCGCAAGGCAGCAGGAGACTCGTGGATGGCGGGGTCGTCTTTACACCCGTGTAGGTCTTTAGGACCTACCCACTGCCAGATGAAATCTATAAAGGCTATGTCGAGGTCCAGGCGATGTTGTCTGCTCTTCTTCATAAGCTGTTTTAATAAAAAAAAAATGATATCTGTGGTGGGTGTAGTCCTCCTGAAGCCACACTGCGTTTCTGGAAGCACAGACTGAGATATACATGACCAGCCTGCTGAGCATGATTTTGGCCAAAAATTTCCCTGCGGTGGAGGAGACAGATTCCTCGGCTGTTCCCACAGGCTGTTTTGTCCCCTTTCTTTTTGTAGACTACAACGATGTTGGCGCCCTTCCAGTCCTGTGGGAGCTTCCCATGTTCCCAGATGTTATGTATAAGGAGGTGCAGACAGCGCATGAAGAGATAACCTCCGTGTTTGCACACTTCCGCAGGGATTCCATAAGGTCCAGCAATTTAGTTGTTCTTAAGGCTCATGGCTTGCCGGGTCTCAGAAAAGGATGGTGGGGCATCGAGGCTCGTGATTGGCGGTAGGTCTGGAAGATTGGCAAGAATGTGTGAGTTGACGGGATTGGTGGTGTTGAGAAGATTCTCAAAATGGTTTGTCCAGCGAGCAAGGATCTCATGGCGGTCCTTAAGGAGCACAGAGCCATCAGGAGATTGCACCGGAGCAAGTGTTCGCTTTCTAGGGGCATACAGCTCTTGGATGGCACTGTAGAATCCCAGGGTGTTGTTACAGTCTGCCAGATATTGGATCTCATGTACCTTCTGCAGCCACCAGGTGTCTTCCATGACACGGAGTGCCCGCTGGGTTGCTGCCCTTGCTGCAGGAATCATTGCTTTCCGGGGTTGTGAGATGCGGAGCATGACAGGAGAGCTTTGTGGGCCTCATGTTTTGCTTTTAGAAGGGACCTTATTTCGTCCGAGTTTGAGTCGAACCAATCCTGGTGTCTTGTCCGTGACTTTCCAAGCACTTCCGAGGCTGTGCTGTAAATAGCCTGACGCAGAGCTTGCCAGTCGACCGGATCCTCGGGGATCTTGTCGAGGTTTTCAGCAAGTAGACGTTGAAGATCGGCTTGTCAATGCTGTGCAGCAGAGCTTTCCATTGGGAGCTGTCCCTGGGCGACTGGGATGTACGCATATAAGAGGTTTGGATCTGACCAATAAGGTGGTCAGTCCAACACTTAGCTCCACACATGACACGGGTGATAAGGACATCCTTAGCGGAGTTCGCCACCAGACCGCCTTAGGTGCGCCACTACCGGATTGAGTTCGGATTTACTCCCATAGGAACTGCCGGAGGGGGGTGGGGTTCACCGCCAAACCGCCTTGGGAGGTTCCGCTCCCATGAGCCTTTGGCTTTATAAAGCCTAACCCGCAAGGCAGCAGGAGACTCGTGGATGGCGGGGTCGTCTTTACACCCGTGTAGGTCTTTAGGACCTACCCACTGCCAGATGAAATCTATAAAGGCTATGTAGAGGTCCAGGCAATGTTGTCTGCTCTTCTCCATAAGCTGTTTTAATAAAAAAAAAATGATATCTGTGGTGGGTGTAGTCCTCCTGAAGCCACACTGCGTTTCTGGAGGCACAGACTGAGATATGCATGACCAGCCTGCTGAGCATGATTTTGGCCAAAATTTTCCCTGTGGTGGAGGAGACAGATTCCTCGGCTGTTCCCACAGGCTGTTTTGTCCCCTTTCTTTTTGTAGACTACAACAATGTTGCCGCCCTTCCAGTCCTGTGGGAGCTTCCCATGTTATGTATAAGGAGGTGCAGACGACACATGAAGAGATAACCTCCGTGTTTGCACACTTCCGCAGGGATTCCATAAGGTCCAGCAATTTAGTTGTTCTTAAGGCTCATGATGGCTTGCCGGGTCTCAGAAAAGTATGGTGGGGTCTCGAGGCTCCTGATTGGCGGCAGGTCTGGAAGATTGGCCAGAATGTGTGAGTTGACGGGATTGGTGTTGTTGAGAAGATTCTCCAAATGGTTTGTCCAGCGAGCAAGGATCTCATGGCGGTCCTTAAGGAGCACAGAGCCATCAGGAGATTGCACCGGCGCAAGTGTTCGCTTTCTAGAGGCATACAGCTCTTGGATGGCATTGTAGAATTCCAGGGCATTAGTTCAATTCAAAAAAGAATACACAAAGAAATAAAAAACACATTAACGCCCTCAGATTATGAGAGTTTTGAAAGGCGCTTATAAATGAAAAGTATTAATTATTAAGAGATGGAGCAGCTCGGTTTAACTTACCTATGCTGATGCATTACCAGTCGTAGAGAGTATGGAAAAACCATCCTACTTGGGGTAAGAAATTAGTGAAATTAAAAAAGCCTAACCCGCAAGGCAGCAGGAGACTCGTGGATGGCGGGGTCGTCTTTACACCCGTGTAGGTCTTTAGGACCCACCCACTGCCAGATGAAATCTATAAAGGCTATGTAAAGGTCCAGGCGATGTTGTCTGCTCTTCTCCATGAGCTGTTTTAATACAAAAATGATATCTGTGGTGGATGTTGTCCTCCTGAAGCCACACTACGTTTCTGGAGGCACAGACTGAGATATGCATGACCAGCCTGCTGAGCATGATTTTGGCCAAAATTTTCCCTGCGGTGGAGGAGACAGATTCCTCGGCTGTTCCCACAGGCTGTTTTGTCCCCTTTCTTTTTGTAGACTACAACGATGTTGGCACCCTTCCAGTCCTGTGGGAGCTTCCCATGTTCCCAGATGTTATGTATAAGGAGGTGCAGACGACACATGAAGAGATAACCTCCGTGTTTGTACACTTCCGCAGGGAATCCATAAGGTCCAGCAATTTTGTTGTTCTTAAGGCTCATGATGGCTTGCCGGGTCTCAGAAAAGTATGGTGGGGTCTCGAGGCTCCTGATTGGCGGCAGGTCTAGAAGATTGTCCAGAATGTGTGAGTTGATAGGATAGGTGGTGTTGAGAAGATTCTCAAAATGGTTTGCCCAGCGAGCAAGGATCTCATGGAGGTCCTTAAGGAGCACAGAGCCATCAGGAGATTGCACCGGAGCAAGTGTTCGCTTTCTAGGGGCATACAGCTCTTGGATGGCATTGTAGAATCCCAGGGTGTTGTTACAGTCTGCCAGATATTGGATCTCATGTACCTTCTGCAGCCACCAGGTGTCTTCCATGACACGGAGTGCCCGCTGGGTTGCTGCCCTTGCTGCAGGAAAGATTGCTTTCCGGTTGTGAGATGCGGAGCATGACAGGAGAGCTTTGTGGGCCTCATGTTTTGCTTTTAGAAGGGACCTTATTTCGTCCGAGTTTGAGTGGAACCAATCCTGGTGTCTTGTCCGTGACTTTCCAAGCACTTCCGAGGCTGTGCTGTAAATAGCCTGACGCAGAGCTTGCCAGTCGACCGGGTCCTCTGGGATCTTGTCGAGGTCTTCAGCAAGTAGACGTTGAAGGTCGGCTTTGATGGTGGGGCTGGTCAATGCTGTGCAGCAGAGCTTTCCATTGGGAGCTGTCCCTGGGCGACTGGGATGTACGCATATAAGAGGTTTGGATCTGACCAATAAGGTGGTCAGTCCAACACTTAGCTACACACATGACACGGGTGATAAGGACATCCTTAGCGGAGTTCGCCACCAGACCGCCTTAGGTGCGCCACTACCGGATTGAGTTCGGATTTACTCCCATAGGAACTGCCGGAGGGGGGTGGGGTTCACCGCCAAACCGCCTTGGGAGGTTCCGCTCCCATAAGCCTTTGGCTTTATAAAGCCTAACCCGCAAGGCAGCAGGAGACTCGTGGATGGCGGGGTCGTCTTTACACCCGTGTAGGTCTTTAGGACCTACCCACTGCCAGATGAAATCTATGAAGGCTATGTAGAGGTCCAGGCAATGTTGTCTGCTCTTCTCCATAAGCTGTTTTAATACAAAAATGATATCTGTGGTGGATGTTGTCCTCCTGAAGCCACACTGCGTTTCTGGAAACACAGACTGAGATATACATGACCAGCCTGCTGAGCATGATTTTGGCCAAAAATCTCCCTGCGGTGGAGGAGACAGATTCCTCGGCTGTTCCCACAGGCTGTTTTGTCCCCCTTCTTTTTGTAGACTACAACGATGTTGGCGCCCTTCCAGTCCTGTGGGAGCTTCCCATGTTCCCAGATGTTATGTATAAGGAGGTGTAGACAACGCATGAAGAGATAACCTCTGTGTTTGTACCCTTCCGCAGGGATTCCATAAGGTCCAGCAATTTAGTTGTTCTTAAGGCTCATGATGGCTTGCCGGGTCTCAGAAAAGGAATGTGGGGCATCGAGGCAGCCTGCTGAGCATGATTTTGGCCAAAATTTTCCCTGCGGTGGAGGAGACAGATTCCTCAGCTGTTCCCACAGGCTGTTTTGTCCCCTTTCTTTTTGTAGACTAAAACGATGTTGACGCCCTTCCAGTCCTGTGGGAGCTTCCCATGTTCCCAGATGTTATGTATAAGGAGGTGCAGACAGTGCATGAAGATATAACCTCCGTGTTTGTACACTTCCGCAGAGATTCCATAAGGTCCAGCAATTTAGTTGTTCTTAAGGCTCATGATGGCTTGCCGGGTCTCAGAAAAGGATGGTGGGGCATCGAGGCAGCCTGCTGAGCATGATTTTGGCCAAAATTTTCCCAGCGGTGGAGGAGACAGATTCCTCGGCTGTTCCCACAGGCTGTTTTGTCACCTTTCTTTTGGTAAACTACAACAATGTTGGCACCCTTCCAGTCCTGTGGGAGCTTCCCATGTTCCCAGATGTTATGTATAAGGAGGTGCAGACGACACATGAAGAGATAACCTCCGTGTTTGTACACTTCCGCAGGGATTCCATAAGGTCCAGCAATTTTGTTGTTCTTAAGGCTCATGATGGCTTGCCAGGTCTCAGAAAAGTATGGTGGGGTCTCGAGGCTCCTGATTGGCGGCAGGTCTGGAAGATTGTCCAGAATGTGTGAGTTGACAGGATAGGTGGTGTTGAGAAGATTCTCAAAATGGTTTGCCCAGCGAGCAAGGATCTCATGGAGGTCCTTAAGGAGCACAGAGCCATCAGGAGATTGCACCGGAGCAAGTGTTCGCTTTCTAGGGGCATACAGCTCTTGGATGGCATTGTAGAATCCCAGGGTGTTGTTACAGTCTGCCAGATATTGGATCTCATGTACCTTCTGCAGCCACCAGGTGTCTTCCATGACACGGAGTGCCCGCTGGGTTGCTGCCCTTGCTGCAGGAAACATTGCTTTCCGGTTGTGAGATGCGGAGCATGACAGGAGAGCTTTGTGGGCCTCATGTTTTGCTTTTAGAAGGGACCTTATTTCGTCCGAGTTTGAGTCGAACCAATCCTGGTGTCTTGTCCGTGACTTTCCAAGCACTTCCGAGGCTGCGCTGTAAATAGCCTGACGCAGAGCTTGCCAGTCGACCGGGTCCTCAGGGATCTTGTCGAGGTTTTCAGCAAGTAGACGTTGAAGGTCGGCTTTGATGGTGGGGCTGGTCAATGCTGTGCAGCAAAGCTTTCCATTGGGAGCTGTCCCTGGGCGACTGGGATGTACGCATATAAGAGGTTTGGATCTGACCAATAAGGTGGTCAGTCCAACACTTAGCTCCACACATGACACGGGTGATAAGGACATCCTTAGCGGAGTTCGCCACCAGACCGCCTTAGGTGCGCCACTACCGGATTGAGTTCGGAGGCACAGACTGAGATATGCATGACCAGCCTGCTGAGCATGATTTTGGCCAAAATTTTCCCAGCGGTGGAGGAGACAGATTCCTCAGCTGTTCCCACAGGCTGTTTTGTCCCCTTTCTTTTTGTAGACTACAACGATGTTGGCGCCTTCCAGTCCTGTGGGAGTTTCCCATGTTCCCAGATGTTATGTATAAGGAGGTGCAGACAGCGCATGTAGAGATAACCTCCGTGTCTGCACACTTCCGCAGAGATTCCATAAGGTCCAGCAATTTAGTTGTTCTTCAGGCTCATGATGGCTTGCCGGGTCTCAGAAAAGGATGGTGGGGCATCGAGGCAGCCTGCTGAGCATGATTTTGGCCAAAATTTTCCCAGCGGTGGAGGAGACAGATTCCTCGGCTGTTCCCACAGGCTGTTTTGTCCCCTTTCTTTTGGTAAACTACAACAATGTTGGCACCCTTCCAGTCCTGTGGGAGCTTCCCATGTTCCCAGATGTTATGTACAAGGAGGTGCAGACGACACATGAAGAGATAACCTCAGTGTTTGTACACTTCCGCAGGGATTCCATAAGGTCCAGCAATTTTGTTGTTCTTAAGGGTCATGACGGCTTGCCGGGTCTCAGAAAAGTATGGTGGGGTCTCGAGGCTCCTGATTGGCGGCAGGTCTGGAAGATTGTCCAGAATGTGTGAGTTGACAGGATAGGTGGTGTTGAGAAGATTCTCAAAATGGTTTGCCCAGCGAGCAAGGATCTCATGGAGGTCCTTAAGGAGCACAGAGCCATCAGGAGATTGCACCGGAGCAAGTGTTCGCTTTCTAGGGGCATACAGCTCTTGGATGGCACTGTAGAATCCCAGGGTGTTGTTACAGTCTGCCAGATATTGGATCTCATGTACCTTCTGCAGCCACCAGGTGTCTTCCATGACACGGAGTGCCCGCTGGGTTGCTGCCCTTGCTGCAGGAATCATTGCTTTCCGGGGTTGTGAGATGCGGAGCATGACAGGAGAGCTTTGTGGGCCTCATGTTTTGCTTTTAGAAGGGACCTTATTTCGTCCGAGTTTGAGTCGAACCAATCCTGGTGTCTTGTCCGTGACTTTCCAAGCACTTCCGAGGCTGTGCTGTAAATAGCCTGACGCAGAGCTTGCCAGTCGACCGGATCCTCGGGGATCTTGTCGAGGTTTTCAGCAAGTAGACGTTGAAGATCGGCTTGTCAATGCTGTGCAGCAGAGCTTTCCATTGGGAGCTGTCCCTGGGCGACTGGGATGTACGCATATAAGAGGTTTGGATCTGACCAATAAGGTGGTCAGTCCAACACTTAGCTCCACACATGACACGGGTGATAAGGACATCCTTAGCGGAGTTCGCCACCAGACCGCCTTAGGTGCGCCACTACCGGATTGAGTTCGGATTTACTCCCATAGGAACTGCCGGAGGGGGGTGGGGTTCACCGCCAAACCGCCTTGGGAGGTTCCGCTCCCATGAGCCTTTGGCTTTATAAAGCCTAACCCGCAAGGCAGCAGGAGACTCGTGGATGGCGGGGTCGTCTTTACACCCGTGTAGGTCTTTAGGACCTACCCACTGCCAGATGAAATCTATAAAGGCTATGTAGAGGTCCAGGCAATGTTGTCTGCTCTTCTCCATAAGCTGTTTTAATAAAAAAAAAAATGATATCTGTGGTGGGTGTAGTCCTCCTGAAGCCACACTGCGTTTCTGGAGGCACAGACTGAGATATGCATGACCAGCCTGCTGAGCATGATTTTGGCCAAAATTTTCCCTGCGGTGGAGGAGACAGATTCCTCGGCTGTTCCCACAGGCTGTTTTGTCCCCTTTCTTTTTGTAGACTACAACGATGTTGCCGCCCTTCCAGTCCTGTGGGAGCTTCCCATGTTATGTATAAGGAGGTGCAGACGACACATGAAGAGATAACCTCCGTGTTTGCACACTTCCGCAGGGATTCCATAAGGTCCAGCAATTTAGTTGTTCTTAAGGCTCATGATGGCTTGCCGGGTCTCAGAAAAGTATGGTGGGGTCTCGAGGCTCCTGATTGGCGGCAGGTCTGGAAGATTGGCCAGAATGTGTGAGTTGACGGGATTGGTGGTGTTGAGAAGATTCTCCAAATGGTTTGTCCAGCGAGCAAGGATCTCATGGCGGTCCTTAAGGAGCACAGAGCCATCAGGAGATTGCACCGGCGCAAGTGTTCGCTTTCTAGAGGCATACAGCTCTTGGATGGCATTGTAGAATTCCAGGGCATTAGTTCAATTCAAAAAAGAATACACAAAGAAATAAAAAAACAAACACATTAACGCCCTCAGATTATGAGAGTTTTGAAAGGCGCTTATAAATGAAAAGTATTAATTATTAAGAGATGGAGCAGCTCGGGTTAACTTACCTATGCTGATGCATTACCAGTCGTAGAGAGTATGGAAAAGCAATTTACCATCCTATCCCTTGGGGTAGCTTTGTGGGCCTCATGTTTTGCTTTTAGAAGAAATTAGTGAAATTAAAAAAGCCTAACCCGCAAGGCAGCAGGAGACTCGTGGATGGCGGGGTCGTCTTTACACCTGTGTAGGTCTTTAGGACCTACACTTCCGCAGGGATTCCATAAGGTCCAGCAATTTAGTTGTTCTTAAGGCTCATGATGGCTTGCCGGGTCTCAGAAAAGGAATGTGGGGCATCGAGGCAGCCTGCTGAGCATGATTTTGGCCAAAATTTTCCCAGCGGTGGAGGAGACAGATTCCTCGGCTGTTCCCACAGGCTGTTTTGTCCCCTTTCTTTTGGTAAACTACAACAATGTTGGCACCCTTCCAGTCCTGTGGGAGCTTCCCATGTTATGTATAAGGAGGTGCAGACGACACATGAAGAGATAACCTCCGTGTTTGTACACTTCCGCAGGGATTCCATAAGGTCCAGCAATTTTGTTGTTCTTAAGGCTCATGATGGCTTGCCAGGTCTCAGAAAAGTATGGTGGGGTCTCGAGGCTCCTGATTGGCGGCAGGTCTGGAAGATTGTCCAGAATGTGTGAGTTGACAGGATAGGTGGTGTTGAGAAGATTCTCAAAATGGTTTGCCCAGCGAGCAAGGATCTCATGGAGGTCCTTAAGGAGCACAGAGCCATCAGGAGATTGCACCGGAGCAAGTGTTCGCTTTCTAGGGGCATACAGCTCTTGGATGGCATTGTAGAATCCCAGGGTGTTGTTACAGTCTGCCAGATATTGGATCTCATGTACCTTCTGCAGCCACCAGGTGTCTTCCATGACACGGAGTGCCCGCTGGGTTGCTGCCCTTGCTGCAGGAAACATTGCTTTCCGGTTGTGAGATGCGGAGCATGACAGGAGAGCTTTGTGGGCCTCATGTTTTGCTTTTAGAAGGGACCTTATTTCGTCCGAGTTTGAGTCGAACCAATCCTGGTGTCTTGTCCGTGACTTTCCAAGCACTTCCGAGGCTGCGCTGTAAATAGCCTGACGCAGAGCTTGCCAGTCGACCGGGTCCTCAGGGATCTTGTCGAGGTTTTCAGCAAGTAGACGTTGAAGGTCGGCTTTGATGGTGGGGCTGGTCAATGCTGTGCAGCAGAGCTTTCCATTGGGAGCTGTCCCTGGGCGACTGGGATGTACGCATATAAGAGGTTTGGATCTGACCAATAAGGTGGTCAGTCCAACACTTAGCTCCACACATGACACGGGTGATAAGGACATCCTTAGCGGAGTTCGCCACCAGACCGCCTTAGGTGCGCCACTACCGGATTGAGTTCGGAGGCACAGACTGAGATATGCATGACCAGCCTGCTGAGCATGATTTTGGCTAAAATTTTCCCTGCGGTGGAGGAGACAGATTCCTCAGCTGTTCCGTCCCCTTTCTTTTTGTAGACTACAACGATGTTGGCGCCTTCCAGTCCTGTGGGAGTTTCCCATGTTCCCAGATGTTATGTATAAGGAGGTGCAGACAGCGCATGTAGAGATAACCTCCGTGTCTGCACACTTCCGCAGAGATTCCATAAGGTCCAGCAATTTAGTTGTTCTTAAGGCTCATGATGGCTTGCCGGGTCTCAGAAAAGGATGGTGGGGCATCGAGGCAGCCTGCTGAGCATGATTTTGGCCAAAATTTTCCCAGCGGTGGAGGAGACAGATTCCTCGGCTGTTCCCACAGGCTGTTTTGTCCCCTTTCTTTTGGTAAACTACAACAATGTTGGCACCCTTCCAGTCCTGTGGGAGCTTCCCATGTTCCCAGATGTTATGTACAAGGAGGTGCAGACGACACATGAAGAGATAACCTCAGTGTTTGTACACTTCCGCAGGGATTCCATAAGGTCCAGCAATTTTGTTGTTCTTAAGGGTCATGACGGCTTGCCGGGTCTCAGAAAAGTATGGTGGGGTCTCGAGGCTCCTGATTGGCGGCAGGTCTGGAAGATTGTCCAGAATGTGTGAGTTGACAGGATAGGTGGTGTTGAGAAGATTCTCCAAATGGTTTGTCCAGCGAGCAAGGATCTCATGGCGGTCCTTAAGGAGCACAGAGCCATCAGGAGATTGCAGATTCTCAAAATGGTTTGCCCAGCGAGCAAGGATCTCATGGAGCTCCTTAAGGAGCACAGAGCCATCAGGAGATTGCACCGGAGCAAGTGTTCGCTTTCTAGGGGCATACAGCTCTTGGATGCCACTGTAGAATCCCAGGGTGTTGTTACAGTCTGCCAGATATTGGATCTCATGTACCTTCTGCAGCCACCAGGTGTCTTCCATGACACGGAGTGCCCGCTGGGTTGCTGCCCTTGCTGCAGGAAACATTGCTTTCCGGTTGTGAGATGCGGAGCATGACAGGAGAGCTTTGTGGGCCTCATGTTTTGCTTTTAGAAGGGACCTTATTTCGTCCGAGTTTGAGTCGAACCAATCCTGGTGTCTTGTCCGTGACTTTCCAAGCACTTCCGAGGCTGTGCTGTAAATAGCCTGACGCAGAGCTTGCCAGTCGACCGGGTCCTCGGGGATCTTGTCGAGGTTTTCAGCAAGTAGACGTTGAAGATCGGCTTGTCAATGCTGTGCAGCAGAGCTTTCCATTGGGAGCTGTCCCTGGGCGACTGGGATGTACGCATATAAGAGGTTTGGATCTGACCAATAAGGTGGTCAGTCCAACACTTAGCTCCACACATGACACGGGTGATAAGGACATCCTTAGCGGAGTTCGCCACCAGACCGCCTTAGGTGCGCCACTACCGGATTGAGTTCGGATTTACTCCCATAGGAACTGCCGGCTGGGGGTGGGGTTCACCGCCAAACCGCCTTGGGAGGTTCCGCTCCCATGAGCCTTTGGCTTTATAAAGCCTAACCCGCAAGGCAGCAGGAGACTCGTGGATGGCGGGGTCGTCTTTACACCCGTGTAGGTCTTTAGGACCTACCCACTGCCAGATGAAATCTATAAAGGCTATGTAGAGGTCCAGGCAATGTTGTCTGCTCTTCTCCATAAGCTGTTTTAATAAAAAAAAATGATATCTGTGGTGGGTGTAGTCCTCCTGAAGCCACACTGCGTTTCTGGAGGCACAGACTGAGATATGCATGACCAGCCTGCTGAGCATGATTTTGGCCAAAATTTTCCCTGCGGTGGAGGAGACAGATTCCTCGGCTGTTCCCACAGGCTGTTTTGTCCCCTTTCTTTTGGTAAACTACAACGATGTTGCCGCCCTTCCAGTCCTGTGGGAGCTTCCCATGTTCCCAGATGTTATGTATAAGGAGGTGCAGACAGCGCATGAAGAGATAACCTCCGTGTTTGCACACTTCCGCAGGGATTCCATAAGGTCCAGCAATTTAGTTGTTCTTAAGGCTCATGGCTTGCCGGGTCTCAGAAAAGGATGGTGGGGCATCGAGGCTCGTGATTGGCGGTAGGTCTGGAAGATTGGCAAGAATGTGTGAGTTGACGGGATTGGTGGTGTTGAGAAGATTCTCAAAATGGTTTGTCCAGCGAGCAAGGATCTCATGGCGGTCCTAAAGGAGCACAGAGCCATCAGGAGATTGCACCGGCGCAAGTGTTCGCTTTCTAGAGGCATACAGCTCTTGGATGGCATTGTAGAATTCCAGGGCATTAATTCAATTCAAAAAAGAATACACAAAGAAATAAAAAAAACAAACACATTAACGCCCTCAGATTATGAGAGTTTTGAAAGGCGCTTATAAATGAAAAGTATTAATTATTAAGAGATGGAGCAGCTCGCTTTAACTTACCTATGCTGATGCATTACCAGTCGTAGAGAGTATGGAAAAACCATCCTACTTGGGGTAAGAAATTAGTGAAATTAAAAAAGCCTAACCCGCAAGGCAGCAGGAGACTCGTGGATGGCGGGGTCGTCTTTACACCCGTGTAGGTCTTTAGGACCTACACTTCCGCAGGGATTCCATAAGGTCCAGCAATTTAGTTGTTCTTAAGGCTCATGATGGCTTGCCGGGTCTCAGAAAAGGAATGTGGGGCATCGAGGCAGCCTGCTGAGCATGATTTTGGCCAAAATTATCCCAGCGATGGAGGATACAGATTCCTCAGCTGTTCCCACAGGCTGAAAAAGCATCCTACTTGGGGTAAGCAATTAGTGAAATTAAAAAAGCAATTAGTTCAATGAAGAGAAAGAATGCACAAAGGAATAATTAAACAAACAAACAAACAAACATTAAGGGATGGAGCAGCTCGGTTTAACTTACCTTTTCTGATGCATTACCAGCCCTAGAGTGTGGAAAAACCATCCTACTTGGGGCAAGCAATTAGTGAATTTAAAAAAAGCAATTAGTTCGATGAAAATAAAGAATACACAAAGAAAGAAAGAAAGAAAGAAAGAAAGAAAGAAAGAAAGAAAGAAAGAAAGAAAGAAAGAAAGAAAGAAAAGCAACAAACAAACAAACACATTAACGCTTCATGATTAAGGGATGGATCAGCTCAGTTTTAACTTACCTTTGCTGATGCACCAGCCAGAGTGTGGAAAAGGCATCCTATTTGGGATAAGCATTTAGTTAAACTAAAAAATACACAAAGAAATAAACAAACACATTAACCCTCAATGCAAAAATAGAACGACATGTCAAGTGCATTTTTAACAAATCATGAAACCAACAAGAAGATGCAGAACATGAAAAGAGCAAAATGCAAACACCAATATACCAATGCAATGCAAGTACCAATATAATTACCAGTTGAGTCACAAAATAAATAAACGAAGACATGAATTAATGAATAATAATAATAATACATTTCATTTTAAGCACCTTTCAAAGATTTCAATGACACTTTATAGTCACGGACAAGCATCATAAATAAAATACAATCACAGATAGAATACCATTATAAATAGAAACAAGAGAAAGGGTGACACAGAAGATGCAAATACACACATAAAGCAATCAAACAAACAAAATAATTATACAAACCCTCAATGCAAAAATGACAACTGACACGTAAAGTGTTGGCCATGTGATCAAAAACCGCATGCGCTTGATGAGCGATTCATTTTTAAGCCAACCTGACACACAACGATGACGTCGCAAAAGAAAGCAAGTAGCAAGTTGCACAAGTCTCACTTTCTGTCATCTGATTCCATCAGCTGACATCATCTGACAGCCCCTCATCTAGCAAACACCGCGTGCCGTGTTCACGAACGAGACCAAAATGACCCACCACAACTGTAGGGTTTCGGGAAACGGCAGAGGCAAGCAGCAATAACGACAATGTCGAAAACATAAGGCTTACTTAGAATCAGCGGCATGAGAACAAGCCGCAACAAACAAAGCTGCAACAAAGACGCCGATGCACAATCGAGGTACGGCAAGAGATAATTTAAAACAAGTGCCCACGCAACTGTGCAACAGAATGCACCAGTCACTCGCTGACGTGCCACAACATCGACGAAAGATTAGGAACAAGTATATTTCGCGCGCTTTTTTGTATTTCCGGATGGCGTTCCTTTTCCGGTGTCTCAGGTGATTTGATTGGTGGAATATAAACCACGGGGTTTTGTGATTTAACAGAAAAGGAAGTACCCTTTATGCACGCACATGTACGGAAAAGGATTAGGGTCTTTTAAGAAAAAAATATGTTTGGCAAAATTCTGACTTTAATTTCAGAATTCTTACTTTAAAGTCAGAATTCTGAGATTTAAGTCAGAATTCTGACATTGTGACGTTGGTAGACCTATGAATTGTGGGCGGGGCAGCGTCAACGTGTGGCGTACCTCGGAAGAAAGGTACGCCACAGTAAGGTCGTCACCTATCGACTTTTTGCGTGGCCGAGAAGTGACGGAAGACATCGTTTTACTTTTGGAGGAGCAGAGGGTGAGTAAACGGTGCTTTGTGTTTGTTTTATTTGGTGGCTGTTGTGTCCATAGTTAACGTGCTCCGTGGAGTTTATAGCTCAGTTGCTAGCGCGAATATCATAAATAGTTGCACTTACAATCGTGTACAAATAGGAAGTAACCATTTAAGTTGGTACTATGTCACCGTGACGCCACATAACGTTGTTTTTAACAACACCACCGACACAAGACACATTATAAAATTGGCTGACCCTGTCGGTGTGGGATTAAGAAGAGCATGACGCCTAAAACGGCGGCAGTACAATTGTTGAGGGCCAATTGCTCTTTGGCACCTGGATGGCTATGACAAATTAACACCCTCCAACCTGTCCAACTCTAACCGGGAAAAATGTTGGACTTTTAAAGAGAATGCAGGATAAAGCCCTGATCAGACATTGACATTTTTGCATTGCATCATACACCAGGAACTGTTGTGTAAGACAGTGTTAAAAATGAAACATGTCGTTGATGCTGTCACTAAAATAGTTAATTTCATCAGAGCGAGAGCTTTAAATCACAGACAGTTTGTTGCTTTGTTGGAGGAAAATGAGGCTGAACATGGTGACATAAGCTATCACTGCACTGTTAGGTGGCTCAGCCTTGGCAAGGTTCTGAAAAGTGTCTGGGACCTGAGACACCAGATTCAGGAGTTCTGTATTCAGAAAGGTCATGACGTCCCAGAACTTTCAGATAACGACTGGTTGGCAGACCTCGGATTCGCTGTGGATGTGACTGCACTAATGAACGAACTAAATGTCAAAATGCAGAGCAAGGGCCTTTTTTGTGCATGAGATGTACAGTGCAGTGAAGGCTTTCATGAGAAAACTGCAGCTTCTCTCAAGCCAAGTGAAGGTCAACATTCTGACCCACTTGCCAACACTTAAGGAAGCCAAAAGATCAGGTGATCACCTCCAAAAGTACTCAACCACGTTAGAAGCATTGCATGCAGAGTTTTCAAGGCGATTTCAAGATTTCAAAACTCTTGATAGTGAAACGCACACGGTTTCTTCTCCCTTCAACTGCAGTGTGGATGATGCACCAAGTGAAGTTCAGATGGAACTCATTGATCTGCAGTCTGACACACTTCTGGCAGATCACTTCAAGTCAGTCTCACTGCTGGACTTTTACTCCGCCCTCAAAGAGGAGAATTTTCCACACCTGAGGAGGCATGCTCAGAGGATCCTAGTCCTCTTTGGATCTACCTATCAGAGAATCAGAGAATCATCTTTATTGCCAAGTATGTAGAACACACAAGGAATTTGTTTCCGGTAGAACACGCTGCACTAGTATCGTCGTCAAAAAAACTGCTAAGTGGTTCCATTTTGGCTACTGTTGAAGAGTTCAAAGAGTTAATGGCTTGGGGGAAGAAGCTGTTTGAATGTCTGCTGGATTTGGTGCGCATGGATCGGTAGCGCCTGCCTGAGGGGAGTAGCTGGAAAAGGTGGTGGGCAGGGTGCGGAGGGTCCAGTAGGATTTTCCGCGCCCTTGTTCGGATTCTTGCAGAGTGCAAGTCCTCGAGAGTGGGTAGGGCGGTGCCAATGATTTTTTCCGCCGTCCTAACCGTCCGTTGAAGTCGGATTTTGTCCATTTTTGTGGCGGCCCCGAACCAAACGGTGATAGAAGAACACAGGATGGATTCGATGACAGCCGTGTAGAAATGTTGCAGCACCTCCTGTGGCAGGCACTGCTTCTTTAGCAGCCTCAGGAAGTACATTCTCTGTTGGGCCTTTTTCAGGATAGAGTTGGTGTTGACCTCCCACTTCATGTCCTGGGAGACTGTGATTCCCAGGAACTTGAAGGTCTCAACGGTTGACACAAGGCGGTTGGATAGTGTGAGGGGTAGCTGAGGTGATGGATGTTTCCTGAAGCCCACGATCATCTCAACTGTCTTGAGCGTGTTCAGCTCCAGGTTGTGACGGCTGCACCAGAGCTCCAGCTGCTCCACTTGTTGTCGGCACGCAGACTCGTCGCCGTCTTTGATGAGACCGATGACCGTGGTGTCGTCTGCGAACTTTATGAATTTGACAGCTGGGTGCGTTGAGGTGCAGTCGTTCGTGTAGAGAGAGAAGAGCAATGGAGAGAGGACGCATCCCTGCGGGGCTCCAGTGCTCGTGGTTCGTGTTGTGGATGATTTCCCAGTCTGACCTGTTGTGTCCGTCCTGTCAGGAAGCTGAGGGTCCACTGGCAGATCGTGGGGGACACACCAAGCTGGAGAAGTTTGGGGATGAGGAGTTCTGGGATGATGGTATTGAACGCAGAGCTGTAGTCCACAAACAGGATCCTTGCGTAGGTTCCTATGTTGTCAAGGTGGTCGAGGATGTGGTGCAGTCCGATGTTGACTGCATCCTCCACAGACCTGTTTGCCCGGTAGGCAAACTGAAGAGGATCTAGCAGAGGTCCAGTGGTGTTCTTTAGGTGGTTCAGCACAAGGCGTTCAAAGGACTTCATGACCACAGACGTCAGAGCGACAGGTCTATAGTCGTTCAATCCCGAGGGTGCTGGTTTCTTTGGAACTGGGACGATAGTAGACTGTTTGAAACAGGATGGGACTTCACACTGCTCCAGGGATCTGTTGAAGATTTGTGTGAAGACCGGAGCCAGCTGGTCAGCGCAGACTCTCAGGCAGGAGGGGGACACTCTGTCAGGTCCTGCAGCTTTCTTGATCTTCTGCTGCTTGAAGAGCCGTCTAACGTCCAGTTCGTGGATCTGTAGGGCAGAGGGCAGAGATACGGTAGTTTCTGGTAATGGTGGGCAGACCGGGGAAATGGTGGTGTCCTTTTCAAATCGGCAAAAGTATATATTTAACTCATCAGCCATACCATTGTTGTACACTGCTTGGGGGGAAGGTAAACGATAATTTGTTATTGCTTTCAGGCCATTCCACACCGATGCAGAGTCGTTAGCGGAGAACTGTTTGTTAAGCCTCTCCGCATAACTTTTCTTTGCGATGTTAATTTCCTTCGTCAGCCTGTTTCGGGCGAGTTTGTAAACTGCTCGATCGCCGCTTTTAAATGCGGACTCTTTCTCTTTCCTAAGCTGCCTGAGTTTGGGAGTGAACCATGGCTTGTTGTTGTTGAATGAGCGGAAGGACTTTGTTGGTACACACATGTCCTCACAGAAACTGATGTATGATGTTACAGTGTCTGTGTATTCATCCAATGTGCCTGTTGAAGTTTCAAAGACGCTCCATTCAGTGCAGTCTAAGCATTCTTGTAGCGATAACTTCTTATAACCGGTTTTACACATTTGAGTTTCTGTTTGTATGTGGGAATTAAGTGGATTAAATAGTGGTCAGAAAGACCCAATGCTGCATGCGCAACAGACCGGTATGCGCCTTTGAGTGCTGTGTAACAATGATCTAGAATGTTTTCTCCTCTGGTGAAACAGTCAATATGCTGCTTATATTTGGGGAGTTCACGGTTTAAGCGTGTTTGATTAAAATCGCCCAAAATGATCAGGGGTGATTCTGGATATTTTAGCTCGAGATGGTTTACATGGTCCGCTAGCGTTTGTATACACGCGTTAGCATTAGCTTGTGGCGCGATGTACACGGCAACGAGAATAAAGGAAGCGAACTCACGTGGCGAGTAGAATGGCTTGCAGTTGAGAGACAGCAATTCCAAACCAGGGCTGCAGTGTGCGTCGAGCATCGTGACATCGGTGCACCATTCTTCGTTGATGTAGAAGCATAGTCCACCGCCTTTGGATTTCCCCGATTGCTCCGTGTCACGATCGGCCCGAAGGAGACGGAATCCGGGTAGGTGTAGCGCGGAATCCGGGTGGCGGTCACTGAGCCAAGTCTCAGTGAAGCACAGCGCAGCAGAGCGGGCGAACGTTTTATTGGTCTTTGTGAGAAGCAGAAGTTCGTCCATCTTGTTTGGTAGTGAGCGTAGATTAGCGAGGTGGATCGATGGGAGCGACGTTCGAAATCCACGCTGCCGTAGCTTGACGAGCACGCCGGCTCGCTTCCCCCTCCTACGCCGGCGTCTCAAAGCTCCGTACAGAGCTGCTACGCCGCTCGCGAGCAGCCCCGAAAAACCTTGTAGATTTTGGTGTGTCGGTGAAAATAGTCCAAGAGTGGATTCCCCAATGCTCAGTAACTCTTCCCTCGTGTAACTGAGTCGCGTAGGATCGCAAAAACCAAATGAAAATGACAAAACCAGGAACAATACTAGGGAGCGTGTGACCGAGGCTGCCATCCGCGGCGCCATCTTGGATCGATCAAATTGTGAACAGACATTTTCAGTTATGAAGTTCAACAAATCCAAACACAGATCCTCTATGACTGATGACCACCTCTCAGCTGTCCTTCGGATAGCCACTTCAGATATTCCTCCAGATTTCAATGCCCTTGTTCAAGCCCAGAACAGACTGGATTATTCTCACTGAAGAGGTAACATGAGGTGGAAAACATTACAAGTTATTGTTTGTGGAGATTAACAAGTTAAAAATAAATTGCACTGGTTCAATAATTGTTTTTCTTATTTAACCAATACACCACAATTACACATAACCTAATATAAATATTTACAGAGTGCTTTATTCTTCTGATTATCAGTACCAGCTATTCAAAATATTTAATTTGAGAATTTACAATGAAAGAAAGTTGGCGGCCCTCTGACACAATTCAGGTTCCTCATGCGGCCCCTGATAAAAATTAATTGCCCACTCCTGGGCTAAACTAATACCAACAAGCGTTGAAGGTAGAGAAAAGGAGTCAAAACATATCAGGAGAGCACTCACTAACTGTGGGTACCCTCAGTGGTCATTCAACAAATGTCAGAAAGAAAGAATAGGGAATGAAACCAAAAATTCTCAAGATACAAAAAAGAGAGGAGTAGCAGTACCTTACATTGCAGGAGTTTCTGAAAAACTACAAAGAGTCCTTTGGCAACACAAAATTCCTACTTATTTAAAACCGATAAACACGGTAAGGCAAAAATTAGTGCATCCAAAAGAGAGGCTGTCAAATGAAAAACAAAGTAATGTAGTTTATTCAATACATTGTAAGAATGAAAATTGTAAAGAGCAGTACATTGGGGAGACTCAACAAATTCTCAAAAAGACTATCAACATCGCAGGGATAATCCAAGTGGGCCTCAATCGGCAGTACATTTGAACCTAAAAGCTAGCAACCACTCATTTGACGACAATGAGGTTAAAATCTTAGCGAAAGAACATAGATGGTTTGAAAGGGGAGTTAAAGAAGTGATTCTCATAAAGCAACTAAATCCTTCATTAAACCGGTCTGGTGGGGTGAGGTTCAATTTGGATCGTTCATGCAATAGCCTGCTTAGGCAACATAGGATTAATAATACTGATGAGGTGATACCGGTCAAAATGGGGCAATCAGGCCAATCGTTAGTCAGGAATGTAGGAACAATCAGTGGGGCCACAGGGAGTAGTCCTCTGCTCCCCCCAATCTGAGAGTAGGGACCTATCATAGCTATGTTAGGCACCGCCATGTCTGGACATTAGGGATACATAAATAGGGCCGATACGACCAGTAAGACTTTAGTTCGCTGACGAAGCCTCTTGGATAGGAGGCGAAACGTCCGACACCTTCAAAAAAGTACAGATGACGGCTGAAGAAAGCTTCTCATCGATAAAAGCAATGTAGTGCTGATGCACTACATTTTTTAAAATTTGTGCCTGATGCTAAAAATCCTACCCTTGTTTCCCATTATCTATCAGAGATCTAAAGTCAAGCTTAGCTTTTATTTGTATTTTTTTGCTTTGATTAAGCAACTTCTTGAAATGATTCAAAATCATTTTGAATCATCATCGGTGACAAGCCAACATGTATTGCAGACAGGTTTTATCTGGGTGGCGCCACCAGTATTCGTAGTGACTGAGCCACCTACGATGGCTTAGTAACAGTTTCTTTGTATTAAAAAGCTACACAATGTCAATCACCCAGATACTGCTTTGAAGAACGGCGTTGAATTCAGATCGAAAATCTGAGAAATTATCATAGCTGTCAGCAATATGCAGAACATTTCCACATGTGTGCCCCACCGGCCTTCTACTAAACTCTGTCATTTCCTAAAACTCCACACGAATGGCGTTGGTTACAACAAGATCAGATCCAGTACAAAAACGGAGAAACTTCTGGAGCATGAATTCATCCAATTATCTAATGAACCTTTTCAGGTGATTTGCCACTTCCTTCTGCTTTGTGGTTAAATCAGTTGCAAATTTCAGCAGTTGGCAGACCTTTTTTGAGGTAGGTTGCAAGTCCGAGCACAACTTGTTCAGTTCTTCTGGACTGATCAGGACACGGTGGAGAATAACCTCCCTCCAGCAGTCAATCACAAACATCAGCTCTTTGTGTGCTATTTCTTGCAGTATATTGGGAAAGCTTTCAGCAGAGATTCTTTTTCTACAGCCATAGTTGTCCAGGAACTCCACAAGTTCATCTGGGTCCACTTCTGAAAAGTCCTTCATTGCTGCCATCAAAACTTCACGCTCCTGGCTGCTCACAAACTGCAGAAAATGTGCTTTTAGATCACTGTAGACCGAGTTGAAAAGCACCTGCTCGAGCAAAGGAAACGCAAGTTTGTTTGGGAAATAGCAACAATATTGGTAACCCTTCACAAGGATTCTCATAGAATTGTTGCGAGACACGTGAGAACATCTCTCAATACTCCAGATCCAATGCTAGCTTCTTCTGTATTATCTGGGAGTATGTGTTTCACAATGAGTGATTTGTTCAAGATAGCATTTTCAGAGAATGCGGTGATCATATCATTCTATGTGTCTGTGTAGTGGACACTTATTGTCATCACATCTTGTGGATCAGGTGGACCGTCATATATCAGTGTGATGTCAGCATCACCCTCTGTGTTGTATGAAGGACCAGAGGCTATTTCTGAATCAACAGAAACGTCCAATGCCGTGTACATTTCACTTGACTCAACATAGACCTCTTCAATTTCAGGGTTGTAGACATTGGCATTGCCGTGTTGTCATCATTGTGGTCATCTTTTGGCCCTGTTGCAATATAAAATCGCAACAATGTTAGTTTTGCAGCCTCATACATATTACCAATGGACTGGCAGGTTTCACCAGTGAGGAGGTTTTGTTTGAAATCCCACACCTCAAACCGAAAGTCCAATTCCGAGCCTTTCAGAGAAATTCCATCAGGAAAAAAAAAGAATTTATTTCCTTCATTGAGAATGTCTTCTAACCCAGCTTCTGTGGACATTTGAAGTTTTCTGGTACCCCCTCCCTGTTTCTCCCTCACCCCTTTGGTTATTTTTCCATCACTGTGTATCCATCCAGTTGCAACATTCTTGTTGTTTTCTGCCTCCTCGTCTGTCTTGCTTGTTGTGTCTTTGAGGCACTGTCTCCTTTCTCGCTATCTTCTCTGACTTTTTTTTCACGCAATTTTTCCAAAAGTCCATTTTTTTCTTTGGGATGGGAGCTGTTTTGTCTTACAAAAATTGAAGAGTGCAATCCGGTCTCCATCACAAAGGACATAATTGGCAAGCGTGGAATCGTCCATCAGTACTATGGCATCACTGTCAATCTGTAAAGGAACAAGACGAATAAATTAAAAATACATTCAATCATCATAACATATAATCACTTAATTTTAAAATATGAAGCACAAATGTAGTACTGATCTCAACAATTGTAAATCAAACCCACATGTTGAAACTCTAAAATGGTGAAAACAGTTAAGAATGGACAAAGGTACATTGATGCTTGAAAATGACTGGGAAATATTGCCTTACAACATGCAACTATCAAAATAAAGTCCCTAATCAGACAGCAGTTCATCAACTTTTGACTCCGTTGATGCGTGCGTGTGGCTAAACAGTACTTAAAACGATGTACACACAGAACTACGACAGAACGTCTGATCACAGTGTGTTAAATTCACAATGATTTTAACTGCAGTGATTCTCCAACCGGCCAGTGTCATTCATAAATGGTTACTTTCTATTTATTCGCGAATGTAAACCGGGTGGATCCATTCATTATACAGTATTCAGACTTGCAACAGAGCTATCAGCTCCGCGGAGCACGTTAACGATGGTAACAACAGCCATTAAATGAAACAAACACAACGCACTATTTACTCACCCTGTGCTCCTCCAAAAGTTAAAGGATGTCTTCCGACGCTCCTCGGCCACGCAAAAAGTCGATAGGTGACGACATTACTGTATGTCCTTTCTTCCGAGCCACACTTACGTACTGTACACGGGGACGGGGCCAAAAATGAATAGCTCCACGAACGTCACAAAGTCAGAATTCTGAGAATAAAGTCAGAATTCTGAGATTAAAGTCAAAATCTTGCCAACTGTATTTTTTTTTTTAAGTGGCCCTAATCCTCTTCCGTACGCTTGTTTTGTTTCCGTCAAATCGTCAGGCAAGTAGTGGTGGGAATTACAGCTGTTTTTAGAGAGCTGGTTTGTTTTTTGGCTCGGCTCGCTTAAAAGATCTGGCTCTTACGGCTCCCAAATCGCTCCTCAGTTTTTCTTTTTTTGTTGTTGCTGAAATTAATTTACTACCAAAAATCGACAATGGAGGTTATCATTTTAAACATTTATTTGACTTTATTTTTATTCGCATGTGTGTGTGTGTGTGTGTGTGTGTGTGTGTGTATGTGTGTGTTTGTTAGTTTGTCTTCGACCACGGATTTTGATCAATAAGGTGTGACTTTAAACCAGGGGTCGGGAACCTTTTTGACTAAGAGATCCATAAAAGTAAAATATTTAGAAATGTTATTCAGTGAGAGCCACACGCTCGCGTGCGCACACACACACACACACACACACACACACACACACACACACACACACACACACACACACACACACACACACACACACACACACACACACACACACACACACACGCGCGCGGCCACTTTTCAACAAAATATCAGAATGTATTATTTAAAATAAATTTGTGATAGTACTCACCGTTAACATGAATTGTTTTCCGTTCCTCGTGATTGGTAAAAATCCAGGCAAACGATCGGAATGAAATTCAACTTGCCGGTCCAGAGGCGAAGTTACTGCTAGCTAGCCTGCACACGGCTCATAAGCTTCCACACTTGCTATCTGCAATCTACTTCTCGCAGAAGTATGTTGATGCTAACGTTAACAAGAGGCTTGTTAAAATGTCACTGACATTCGACTGTTTCATCGATTGTATTGTTTAATTGCAAATTAGAATCAGAACATTTTCTCTCCTCTAATGCTCCGGTGCATTCGCGCTGAAGTGCACAAGTTGGGCTCATTTAAAGGGCCGTTTACCTCTTTCAACATGACGGCCACTATCATCCAAACAAAATGGCACTTTCGGCCATTCTGGGTCAGTGTCATCCAATCAAAATTGCGCTTTCCGCCAACTGCAGCCCCAATGGGAAATGAACGGCGAAAAAAACGACACTATGTATTTAGTTTTATCGGCGAGCCATATGCAATCATCAAAAGAGCCATATATGGCTCGCGAGCCATAGGTTCCCAACCCCTGCTTTAAACGAAGGGGTTGTGATATCGGCTCTTTTATGCGGCTCCCTATTGAGAGCCGTCTCCAGTCGTTCCCTTTCAAGAGACGGCTTTCAGAGCCGTTCCTTCGCGAACGACACTAGCGCCACCTAGGTGGTCGTGTTTTTTTTATTTTTGACAGGTCATTGAGAGCCCAGCCTGGTGGCCAACACAGTTACTGCGTGGGGGCGTTTACCGTGGCGGTCGACGGAGATACTGCACCTGCATAGAAATGAATGGGGAAATGGCTTGCCATTCAAAATAAATGGTACAAGCGCCACCTAGGAGGGCGACCGAAGTACTGCAAGTTTTTTTTTTCTTTTTTGACAGGTAGGTGAGAGCGCCTCACTGGTGGCCACCAGATGTACTGCAGGATGTGTTGGATATATACAGTATATCCAACACATAACTGCAGGATACATGGAGCGCCATAACTAGGTGGCTTGCATAGTCTACCGAAACATCTCTGCGGAGTATGGACTGGAAACTCCAGGGACAACATGGGAAACACTTCCCAAGATAGTAGAGAATGACCGAGCAAAGATCCTTTGGGACAGCACAGGGTAGCTCCTTCAGCCAGAGACTATTACACCCGTGCTGCAAGAAGGAGAGGTACCGCCGCTCGTTTCGAACGTCTGCTGTCAGGCTTCACATTTCTGATGATCATATGGGAAAAAAACCTTGACACTTGTAAAAATGGGTTGATGCAATATATCAATATGCCTTCTTTGATACTTGCACTATGTACAGTCTTTATGAAACGGGTTTGCACGGTGACAGTACACTGTTGACACTGTTTTATTTTGCTATGCTTAGAATATCTTGTTTTCTATCCTTTTACCCCACCCCATCCCCTTTCAAATTTCCCCATTGTGGGACGAATAAAGGTTTTCTGATTCTGAGATACAGATCGACAAGATGGTAATGGCCAACCAACCAGATATCGTGGTCATAGATAAAGGGGAAAGGAAAGCCGTTGTCGTGGATGTAGCGGTCCCGAGTGATGAGAAAATCGAGAAATACCAAGGGCTCAGAGAGGAGCTGGAGAGAGCCTGGAAGGTAAATGTGACAGTCGTGCCTGTGGTGGTCGGAGCACTCGGGGCAGTGAAATACCAAGGCCTCAGCCTTGGTATTTCTCGATTTTCTCATCACTCGGGACCGCTACATCCACGACAACGGCTTTCCTTTGCCCTTATACATATATATAAATTCCTGGTCTCACCCGCCCTCCATCTGCTGTCAATTCTCTAATCACAGATACGGGTCATTTATACGGTTCGCGATCACCTCGGCAATGCCGGATGATTGACTCACCTCACCACCGAACCTGGACTCTTTCTTCAATGCGCGAGTGTATCCGGTCCGAGATATTTTCCCTGCGTCCCGTAAATGTATGTCATCTTCCGGGATTGCGTAATTTTGCACCCTCGTGTTCCATTTGCTTTTTGGCGTAGTAAGCAGGTCGGATCACCCCCTGCCTTCTTACTCGCTGTGTTTTCTTTTATTTGTAAATAAACATCCTGCTTGGTTAGTACGTGTCTGCTTTGGGATCCCAAACATTCCACTACGTTCCGACGAGTCAGCTGCCGTCCGTCACTCTCACTCGGAACGTGACAGCTTCGGATGACTCGGCGACAGGATGTTCTTTTCTCTTCAAATATCTATCCAATGACACTTGCTCTCACTCCCACGGTCACATCACTAGATTTCACAGCCTCTTTATTCTTTAATATCGTACTGATCGTAGATTTCGCCATGCTGTATTCCCTCGCCAGATCAGACACTCGCACACCTCCTTCATATTTTGCAATTATTTCTTTCTTAAATGCCATAGTTGTACACACTACTTTTCTTTTGTCATTTTTAGCAGCACTTACTTTCTTTGGATGCATGATTAGGGGCTGAAACTCTTCGTACACCTATATTAAACGCTACAGCAAAACGCAGCACGTTCGCAATCGACAACAGGTCACGGAGAGAGCGATAGACCCGTACGCCGCTCAGCACCCCACCCTCGCGTACGCACTCACGCGTCGTATTGGCGTTCGAACACCGAAGCAAGAATATCTCGAATATTTTGTTCAAACTCCGATTTGTTCGAACTGTGATGCGTTTGAGAACCGAGGTACCACTGTACAGATGACGGCTGACGAAACCTTGTCATTTTGTCATATACTCGTACTCGTATTTACAGCAATCAAGTACTGTCGCATGATTATAAAAAAAATTCTGTTTGTTTGAAAGTGAAAGTGAAACGGAAGGTAAAACCCAGGAAGCGGAAAAACAAACAAAGTACTGGCACTGCAAACTAATGACTGACATTTTAAAATCATTTTAATAAACATATTTCATTTCGATTGTATTCTAAATCAAATGCAGTGATAACTTAGCTTACGAACTTAATTGGTTCCCAGTAAGTGTGTGTAAGGTGAAAAGTTCATCTTCCAAACATTTATTTCCCAGAAGAAACCATTCAAATGAAAATAATACATTCTCAGGTCCTCATAAAACACAGTTTTCTACTAAAATTTCTACTAAATAAGCCTCAAAACTACACGAAAATAGACCTTATTTTATGTATCACAAATATGCTATTGGACTATAATGAAAAAATAAACTGAACTGAATAATAAAGTCGTTTTATTGACCCTTGTGGTGGTAGTTGTCAATGGATGGGAGCAATGGTCGACTTACCGTACTTGTACCGGTAAACTAAGTTACACTAACGCACACCTCGTTGGTGTTTTTTGATGATCTCCTTCTTCTGCTTGACCGTCATTTTCTTTTCTGTCTTCTTCGGCTTAACACTAGCCTGTGGTGGGGTCTTTTTCGGTCCCAAAATAGCTCCACTCGATAACAATCCATGTCTGCAGGAGAGCAGCGGCACCCTGACGCACCAGCGTTCACTCAACACAGAAATTTACACCACTAACTCAAATATAAAATGGACATCGCAAAAATAGTTACGAACAATTAACTAGTGCCGTACTGATGAAATCAGAGAATAATTGAGAGGTTAATAGTAACCCCACATTCTAAGCGTAACACCTCAAAATTGGCAAAAATTTGATGACTACGCAAACACAAATTAGCATCGATCTGCTAGATAGCTATTAGCTATCTATTCGCTAGCTATCAGCTAGCTATTCGCTAGCTAATAGCTATCTATTGTCAATCAATAAACAAGCATCCAAATAAATAATCCACTTCATTTCTCAGCGTCTTACAAAACTCTCAAGGTCACTGTACAGTCACAGGATAAGATTTTCTGTGGGTGAGCAGCGGCAGCCACACACGCCAGCATTCACTCAACCTAAATGTAAATACAGTAAAGTCTCGTTATATCGGTATTCTAGGGAGTTAGAAAAAATGTCGATATAACCGTACTGTCGATATATCCGTCCTGCGCCGAACTGCATTCAAGGGGGGGGGGGGGGGGGGCAACACGTAAACGGGGTATCTTTGATATGGCATGTCATTTTATCATTGGGTTCATGGATTGCGTATCTAACATGCTTTTTGTACAGTAGTGAAGTGAAAAATAAATTTGTGCATTAAATAAAAACGTCTTTACACTTTTTTAATGACTAGTTCCTTTCAAAAATGCCACCAATGCAAAATCCTCACATTCTATTCACATGAAACCACGAAAAAGACAGTGATTGTTTCAAGCGATAAAGATATCTGAATGCTACACAATTAAATAAAAAGTCCAAGATGGCGCCCGAGTAGGCAGCCTCAGCAAGTGCTCTCATGAGCCTTGCTTTTTTTGGTTGTTTTTGTCTTGTTTTGTGTTTTCTTTTGTCACTTTGTGTTGTTGTGCATCGTGTGGAACGGATACAGATTTTGTTTGTTTTTCAGCATTTTTGACCACGACATTCATCAAAGAGGAGACTGTGCTGAGCGGTTGCGCCTTTTCGGCAGCATGAATATGCCAGTACTGTTTTTGAATGGGAGGAATGTCGGAGCCATTCGACTGCCATCGCTGGACACCAAAGGGGCCATTGTGCTTTTTTTTGCGCCTGTAATGGGCAGCATCTTCACAGCCCCGCTTTGTTTAGCGGAAAGGTCAGTGCCGTTGGACAGTCTGCGGCTGGATGGATGCATGGCTGGAGGAACCCGCAATAAGAAGAAAGGAGCGTCAGCGCAGAGCGCCGATGCGTATGTGAAACTGTTGCGGCTTGGAATTGAAGCAGATTTATGTGGAACAGGAGATGTGAGACAATCTCTTTTCGTCAATGGATGCTACAGCTGCGTGTTTGCTTTCAACATTTAGCTTGTAGTCGATGTGCACATTCCACCATGATGTCCCTGATCCACTGGTGGAAAGACGCTTTGATCCTCTCCTCTTTCATCTAGAACTGTTTCATGTCATCACAGAGGGTACAGCAAGTCCTGAAGAATGAATGTCTCTCTGTGTCTTTGTTTTGTCATATTGTCTCTATACTGTCATATTATTTGTTATTTAGTTTTTTTTTTGTTCTTTTGACTTCAAGACGGCGCCGCGAGAGTGGCTGCCTTTCCAGCAGCTCATGTATTTCGTTTTTCTACTTTCATTCCTTTCATCACTTTGCTGCTGTGAAATGTAAATTTCTCCACTGTGAGACTAATAAAGGCATATCCAATCCAATCCAATCCAAATACAGTACATGCATGAAAAACTGCAACATATACATTACTTGCGTTGATGAAGTGAGAAGCGTGTTGCGCCCAAAAGCCGCTATTAGATGGCATCCAAGCGCCATACTGTATAAGAAACGGAGGTGGCCATAGGGATCTCGCCAGTTTGTGCCTCTTTGATGTTCCCCCAATATTGCCTCAAAATGGCACATATAATTCTTTAATCGATTGCAAACACGTATGCCATTGTTGAAGACCGCAGAAAATGTCGCCTGCTACAGACGAGCTGGCGTCTGAAAATGAATATTGCGTCTGCAACTCACGGGAGCTGGTCACGTAACACACTCACGTGACCAAGTCGACCAATACAGCGACCAATACAGCGACCGATACAGCGTAGCGACCAATACAGATTTTGATAATGGTGGTACTGTATAGAAACCCCTAAACAAATATCGATTCACACTAAGTATCTTTTGTATCGATATAAACATAGCAAAATGGCCGGCGGGAGATGAAAAAGAGCACCGTAGTAACCGGATGATTGTAAAAACCACGAATCGTACTAAACGGAACTAATTATACATAAGAAGACTAGAAATGTGCATGGGAAATGAAAATAGTGTCGTAATAAGCAGTATTATCAATACAAACGATAACGATATAACGAGACTTTACTGGAGATAGAAAGCTAGCGAGCCAACTAATAGATACTATATCATAAATAGCCAACAGATGAAAGCTAGATAGCTAGCCACTTAGATAGCTAATAGCCAGCTAGCTAGATAGTTAGCTAACACGCTGAGCCAGCATTCACTCAACCCGGAAGTAAATAGATAGTGTGGCGGGCACTAGGACCAGGCATCTCACCCAGCAGGTGCACAGGAGGGGCGGGTTTATGTACATATATTTCACTGCATTTTCTGTTTGCCTTAGATCCACTTGTTAGCAGTTGGAATAGACATACTCCAGTCGATCGTGTGTTCTCCTTCCTCAACTGCTACACTGGTGACCCGGACGTTGGAAATGTTCATGGCAGCAGACGAAGAGATGTCTTCTACGGCCATGTCGCAACGACAGGCGCCTCAACTCGCAGCTGCCGCCTACGCCGCGACGCTGCCCGAGTTCTGGAATAGCGACCCGGCTTCGTGGTTCCAACATGTGGAAGCGCTTTTCCACCTACGAGGCATCACGACAGATGAGCCGAAATATTATCTCGTCGTGGCGTATCTCAACGAACAGACTACTAGTCGTGTGCTGCCTCTCTTGCGTGCACCTCCACGATGCGGGAAGTACGACACGCTCAAACAACTGCTGATCAGAAGGTTCACGCTATTGGCCTCTGAGAGAGCAGACAGACTTTGTTCCCTTCCCGGACTCAGCGACGGAACGGCAGTGGATCTCATGGACAATATGCTGTCGCTCTTAAGTTCGGATGAGGCCGGATTCCTTTCCCCCATCTATTCCTCCGTCAACTACCAGCCTCAGCGCGCGCCGTGCTAGCTAACTTGACGTGCTTAGCCACCGGCGACTATCAAGCCTTGGCTGAAGAAGCGGATCGAGTGCTTCTGGCGACCCGGCGGTTCGCCGGGCAAAGCGTGACGGCCGAACCCCTCGGTGAAGAGGCATCGACCATCGATCCGACCGTCGTGGCAGGAGTGGTATCGGAGAAGCGGCGCGGGAAGACCACCTGTTTCTTCCATCAGCGGTTTGGCGCCAAGGCTCGACGCTGCGTACCCCCCTGCCGCCACGAGGCTCCGGGAAACTCCCAACGCCGGCACCCAGTAGCAGCCATGGGCGCCGGAAACGAAAGCGAGCTGCTTTTCATGACCGACTCCTCGTCAGGAAGACGTTTCCTTGTGGACAGCGGGGCACAAGTAAGCCTGCTGACGCCCACCGCTGTGGACAAGATGGCAGGTGGATGCGGGCCTGCTTTGTGTGCAGCTAACGGCTCGCCCATCGGCAACTTCGGTTCCAGGTCGGTGACTGTGCGTTTCCACGGACGGGAATTCAAGTGGAACTTTATTGTTGCCGCGATCACAGTTCCGATAATTGGCGCAGATTTTTTATGTGCTCACGGACTACTGGTGGACATTGCTAACCGTCGTTTGATTGAGGCCATCTCTTTCGCCACTTTTCCATGTGAGGCTGGAGGGCTCGGAGCGTTAACGCATGCAAATTATTTAACGTCAGGTAACGTTTGTGAACGCCTGCTGACCGATTATCCGTCGTTAACTCTTTCCTCCCTCGCAGGCATTTTGCATTTTTTCTCCCTCGGTTTACGAACACCTTGCCTTACGAACTTTTCGGTTTACGAACGTTAAATTTATGACAATGAAACCTTTGATTACACACTACTTTTCGCGATACCCCCCCCCCCCCCCACCACCACGGCTGGCGGAGTAATCTTCCGCGGAAGAACACCAAAGCACATGACTGAACAGCGCCCCAGCCCGCCTGCCTTTCCACACCCCTTTCTCTGAATGCACACATCGGTCGAGAGAGACACAGAGAGAGAGAGGGACGGGGGGAGAGAGAGGGGGACAGAGAGAGAGAGAGACAAACACACACGTCGATCGCCTCTAAGGAGTTTTTTTACAGATACTTTTGCTTACGAAAAAGACACCACAGGCTCGTGTTCAGCCGAAGAAGACAATACGAAATTACAGTCGAGGAGAAGAAGGAGATCATTGAGAAACATGTACAAGGTGTGTGTTTGTCTGATTTAGCCGCTTAGTGGGTATGCTAAGTCCATTCCAATGTGTATCGTTGTGTTCAGCTGATAGAAAAGGCTTGGCATGATGTTCCCCTTCAATCCTTGAAAGCAGCATGGCAGAATTTGTGGCCCGCATGCATTCTTGAGAGGGACTTTGAAGGATTTGATCCTCATGACTGTTGTTTTGGACGACATTGTTTCCATTGGACAGAACATGGGACTCGAAGTGGATGCAGATGACATCGAGGAGCTTGTTGCTGACCATAATGAGGTCCTCAACACAGAGGATTTGATTTGCCTTCAAGAGGACAGGCAGTCCATTCAGGAGTTGATGTGCAGGCTTTTATTGAACAGTTCCATCCAGAAAAGGCTATGAGAATCATCAACATGATGAATGATAATGTGGTGCCTCAGTTTCGTAAGACCTTACAAGTCAAAGCAACAGGTGTCAATTAAGGGTCTTAAGAGTTTGATGTTTCTCTTTATTTGTAAGTAGGTTAGTTGTCTCCCAGGCAGGTGACGCGCAGAGCTTGATCGTGGTGTGGAGTCGAGCAAGTCGTGCCGTGATGTCCGTCCGACGTCCGGCGTGAGCCGGGCGTGCCTGTGCGGGGCTTTGCAAGTCTCTTTGAGTCTGTGGGTCCGAGATGAGTCTGAGATGATTCTGCCCCGTGGTTCGCCCAATCTCTCTGTCTCGCGACAGCTCTTCAAAATCATACACACGTGTGACGCCACAAGCCATCAACGACCATCACAAATGTAAAAAAATTCTCATCAAACAATTAAATCCTTCATTAAACCGGTCTTGTGGGGTGAGGTTCAATTTGGATCGTTCATACAATAGCCTGCTTCGGCAAAACAGGTTAGGCAACATTCGTAATGCTGATGAGGTGATACCGGAGGGAGTGGGGCAAACAGGCCAGTCGTTAGTCAGGAATGTAGGAACAATCAGTGGGGCCACAGGTAGTGGTCCTCTGCTCCCCCCAACCTGAGAGTAGGGACCTATCATAGCTGTGTCTGGCGCCGCCAGGTCTGGACATTCAGGATATATAAATAGGGCCGATACGACCAGTAAGACTAGTTCGCTGATGAAGCCTCTTGGATAGGAGGCGAAACGTCCGACACCTTCAAAAAAGTACAAAGGACGGCTGAAGAAACCTTCTCATCGATGGACCACTCCTGTACGACTTACACAGACATAATACAATAGCACATTTATTATACATAGAATAAGGTATGTTGTGTGTAGTTTTAAGGCTTATTTAGTTGAAAATTATATTTTATGGAAACCTGGGAACGGATTATTCTCATTTTACTGGTTTCCGATGGGAATTTTTTTTTGGGATAAACACTTTTTGGGAACCAATTAAGTTTCTGGGAACCAATTAAATTCCTAAGCCAAGGTCTCACTGTATAGGGAAAGAGATGCCCATTTCACAGTAAGATCAGAGTGTTGTCATCAAATGGTGAGTATGGCTTTTGCTTTTTGAATGTTGCTATGCCGATGACCTTTTTGTGTTTGGGAGCCTTTTACTGAGCGAGTTGCTTGTTCTGTAGCCACAAAGGGACATACGTCTTCTTGTGCCTGTCCCAAGCCCGCATAAATAGGGAGGGTTGTGTCAGGAAGGTCATCCAAAGTAAAAGCTTGGCCAAAACAAACATGGGGATCAAACCTCTGAAGACCACCTGTTGCGGGACATCGGACATGTTGAGGGCGCGACTAGGGTCACGGTCGGGCAGGAGCCGCTACGGGAACCAACTTAATTGGTTCCCAGACAGTGTGTAAGGCAAAAAGTGTGTATCCCAAACATTAATTTCCCATTGTAAACCATTAAAATGAGAATAATCCGTTCCCAGGGCCGGGGCATAATTTTTGACTAAATAAGCCTTAAAACTACACAAAATATAACTTATTTTATGTATGATAAATGTGCCATGGTATTAGAATGAAAGAAATAAACTGAACTGTATAATAAGATGGTTTTATTGACCTTTGTGATTGTTGTTGATGGCTTGATGGAATGGAGTGGCCGGTTTCATCAGCATTAAACACTTGCTGAGGAACGTGGCCTTTGTCCACCATCTTGAGGAATGATTCCTTGTAAGCTTTGGCAGCTTTATCGTTAGAACTGGCTGCCTCACCATGACAAATGAAACTATGATTCCCTGTACGACACTTAAAGTTCTCGAAACCTCTGTGGCTAGCCTTGAAATCATCAATGGATGACGAACTTCCAGGTTGCCTCTTGACGATATCCAAGTGAAGTTGCCGTGCTTTATTTTTACCTAGTTCATCAATTGTGTCCTGTTTAGATGGGTAGTATAAGTGCCTTGCACGCTGGGTCAGATAAGACAGTAATTTCATCTGTCATGCATATTAGCATTTTTGACAATAAAGCTGACTTTGACAGCTTTTTGCATCAAGTGTACAGATGGCTTGTGTGTTTTTTTTGTGGAGCCTGATTGATGGGATATTTTAACCTTGCAGTCTACACTCTGCCTTTGAACTATCAAAGTTGAAACGATTCCAAATTTCACTGTTGTCTCACTCTCTGTCGTCTGCCTATCTAATGTTTGCAGCCCCCCCACTCCCTCTTCACTGCTGCGTTCTTGAGCAATCACGTGGCTTTAACCAAAGACTGGGGGTGGGGAAGAGGACAAAAACAAGTTGGCTGCCATTATCTTGTTCGGAAACAGGCTCGTTCGCAAACAACACATCACTCATTGTGGCGCGTCTATCCCGAAAAATAGTTTTGATGCAGAGGTTAAATGTTCATACATTTCACATTCGGAAACCAAAAAGTTCGTAAGCCAAGGGCTTCGTAAACCGAGGCATCACTGTATGTTGGTTGAGTGTGGGTGTGGCCCAAAAGTGGGAGGGAGATGGCTCAAAAGTGGAAAGGAAACGGCAACACCCACGTTTCAAATGCAATTTAATAATAATCCATTTCATTTCTCACCACCTTTCAAAACTCTCAAGGCCACTTTACAGTCACAAAATCGGTATGTCTGCGGGTGAGCAGCGGCAGCCACAAGCGCCAGCGTTCACTCAACCCGGAAGTAACTCAAATAGATAGAACGCTAGCTAGCTAACAGCCAGATAGACAGTTAGCTAACTGGCCAGATAGCTAATAAATAGTCAGCTACATAGGTAGCTAGCTAGACAGCTAGCAAATAGATAGCAAATGGATAAATAGCCAGCTACATAGCTAGCTAGCTAGACAGATAGTAATTGGATAAATAGCCAGCTACATAGCTAGCTAGCTGCAGGGATGTTCTTTGCGGCCTTCTTCTTGCCGGCTGTCTTCTTGCTTCTTCGCCCAGGATGGGCCATCTCGCCTTTGTACGTGTCCTTGGAGCGGCGGGGCGGCCCTGGGACCGGTCGCCGGCCTCCTTCTGGGCGGGCCTTCTCACCCTGATGGCGCGGCCCTCCACCTTGGTGCCTTCCAGCTTGAGGGCCAGCTGCACCGTGTCGCAACTCTGGATGGCGGGGGACGCGGACGGCACTTGAGTGGCTGACGGTCGAAATTCGGGTGTGTCGGGCGAGCGGGCGCTTACCTCAAAGAGGACATAACCAAATCCTTTCCCCAGTCCTGTGCGGGCGTCGCGAACCAGTCGGACGGCCTCCACTGCGCCGCATTGCTCAAAGTGGCGCCGGATCGGCAACTCCTTCAGCTCTGGTGGGCGTCGGCACACATTACCACGGTGACGGGGTGGCCCCGGGTGACCGAGACTCACCGAAGTGGAGGTTCCCCACGAAGACCGAACGCTTGTGGTCATGCTGCGGACGCAAACGACAGCCAGTCAGTAGCTAACTAGCTAGATCTCTTAGCTACTAGCTCTCTATTTTTGATGTAGCTAGCTGGCTAGCTATCTATCTCACTAGCTATTAGCTAGCTATCTAGCTGCCTCTCTTAGCTGGCTAGCTAACTATTTGCAATCTAGCTAGCTGGCATCTATCTTGCTAGCTATTAGCTAGATAGCTGGCTATCTAACTAAATAGCTAGCTCTCTTAACTAGCTAGCTCTATATTTGCGATCTAGCTAGCTGGCTAGGTATCTATCTCACTAGCTACTAGCTATCTAGCTAGCTAGTTGGCTATGTAACTAACTTGCGAGCTTTTATTCTTTTTGGGTTATTCCGGGTTGAGTGAACACTGGCGTGTGTGGCTGCCACTGCTCACCCGCATTCAGCGGCCGTTTTGTCCAAACGCGAGACGGGCACGCGGGCGAGCGGACTTACGCTTTGGGCTGCCTTGGCGCTGACGCGGTCCACGCGGATGATGAAATCTTTCTGGATCTCGACACCGTTCCTGCAAAATGGCAGCGAGGGAGGGGTCGCTGTGACGGGTGACGAGCGATGGGCCACCTCTGCAGCGCTTTGGCCACCGCTTGAGGCTCCCGGAAGACCACGTAGGCGTTGATGCTCGGCGCCGACGGGTGAGCTTGGCGCCTGTCGACACAAGACGGCGGAGGCGGGGTCAATGGTGTCACTCAACATTTGCCGACTGTCGATTGGCTGGCGTGACTCACTTGATGGCGGCGACTTTGCGGGACACGGCCGGGTCCCCTCGCACCTGCGGCGATGACGACACGTGACATGAGCGTGCGCCCCCGCCACACCCGACGGGGTCAATTTTCTAACCATGGAGCGGAAGCGGATCGACTGAATGGCGCCGTCGGCCCGGAACATGTTCAGCAGCGTCTGCGGCGTGACAGAGCGAGCGTGTGAACAAGGGAGGAGGAAAACTAGCTAGCTAGACAGATAGCAAATAGATAGAAAATCGATTGCAAATGGATAGCCAGCTAGGTAGCTAGCTAGATAGCAATTAGATAGCGAACAGATAGGTAGCTAGCTAATAGATAGGGAGCTAGCTAAATAGCAAATAGATTGCCACTTAGACAGTTAGCTAACTAGCTCGATAGCCATATAGCTAACCGTCTAGCTGGCTATCTATTTGCTATCTGTCTAGCTAGCTAGCTATGTAACTGGCTATTTATTAATTATAAGGCTATCTTCTTTTCCTTTCGGCTTTTCCCCTCAGGGGTCGCCACAGCGAATCAGTGTCCTCCATCTATCCCGGTTTTGTGCATCCTCTTCTCTCACACCAGCTACCTTCATGTCCTCTTTGACCACATCCATAAACCTCCTCTTTGGTCTTCCTCTCGGTCTCCTGCCTGGCAGTTCAAGGCTCAGCATCCTTCTCCCGATACAGTCACTGTCTCTCCTCTGGACATGTCCAAACCATCTCAGTCTGGCCTCTCTGACTTTCTCTCCAAAGCCTCGAATATGAGTTGTCCGTCTAATGTACTCATTCCTGATCCTATCCAACCTGGCACCCTGAAGGTCACCAGTACCAATGGCGGCCGTTGTTAACCCGGGCCTCGACCGATCCGGTATGGGATTCATAGGTTTGATTCGCATATTTGTTTTGGCAATTTTTTTTTACGTCGGATGCCCTTCTGTAACAACCCTCTGTATTTATCCGGGCTTGGGACCGGCGCAATAAGACGCTGGCTTGTGCCCCCTTGTGGCTACATTAATTATAAGGCTATCTAGCTAGTTGCAATTCACTTCTCTTTGGTGTCCCTCAGAAACTGCTCCCTAAACTTCAACTGGTCCATTATTCTTCAGCTTGGATCATCACCAGAACCTCATCCTTTCACCACGTCACCCCCGTCCTCCAAGAGCTCCATTGGCTCCCGGTCAAATATAGAATCAAATTTAAAATTCTTCTTTATACATTTAAAGCTATCCATAACCTTGCCCCCCCTACCTACCTGACCTTCTTCAAAGTTCTATTCCCTCTCGTTCCCTCAGATCCTCTTCCTCCCTCCACCTCTATGTGCCCCCATCCTGTCTCAGCATGATGGGGGACAGAGCTTTCAGCTGCTCTGCCCCCAAACTCTGGAACTCACTTCCTGCGAACATTCGTAACATCGATTTTCTTCCCACCTTCAAATTCCATCTTAAAACCCACCTATTTAAAATTGCATTTTCGGTGTAGCTCTATCTCTAGTTTCTATTCATCATTGTATTTTATTCATTTTATTCTATTTATAATTGTATTTTATTTATTATAGTACCTATGCTTGTCTGTGACTGTAGTGTCATTGAGATCTTTGAAAGGCGCTTAAAATGTAATGTATTATTATTATTATTAGCTATCTGTTAGCTAAATTTCTAGCTATTTGAGTTACTTCTAGGTGTCGTGAACGCTGGCACGTGTGACTGCCGCTGCTCACCCACAGAAAAACTTATCCTGTGACCGTAAAGTGAACTTTAGATATGTGAAAGGCGCTTCGAAATTAAATGGATTTTTATTATTAAAGGTCACCGAACCTTCTTGGTGCAGCCGACGGGCAGATTGCCCACGAAGGCCGTCCTGCGGTTCTTGCTTTGCTCGTCCCATTTTCCCTAGACCCGCCCCGCCTCCGCCGCGCTGCGTTTCCTGCGCTGGCCGGGTGTCGCCCACTCGGCCTCATCCGTGTTCTGCAGGGTGAGCTCCCTGCAAAGGCGCCAAATCAGTTGGACGGGAAGTAGGCAGTGGTGATGGGAATTGCGGATCTTTTCAGAGAGCAGGTTCTTTTGGCTCGGCTCACTAAAAAGATCCGGTTCTTTTGGCTCCCAAATGGCTTCTCAGTTCGTTCGTTGTTTTTTTTTTTTTTTTGTTGCTTAAATTAATTACCTCCCAAAAATCATGTACAATTATGTGAAAAACGAATTACACATGTAAAAATTATACTATATCAAATACTGTATTTGTATTTATATGGATTGATTTATATGTGCACAAAGTTATGGATGCTAACTTTCACTTTCCCTGTGGTTACTCTGGTCTGATGATCAGCTGTCACTAATTTGCTTTTCATATGAATAATGCTATCATACCAACTAGTAAAAAATGTAATAATTGAATAATAACAGCATATTGATGTCTGTATTTTATTTATTTGTTTTATGTATTGATTTATTTATATATTATTTATTTGTTCATGTATCTAGCTCGCTACCTGGATACCTAGCTTGCTAGCGACCTGGCTAGCTACCCATTTATATATTTATCTATGTGTTTTATTTGTTTGTTTATCTGGCGAACTGACTACCTAGCTAGCTACCTAGCCAGCTACCTAACTATGTATATATTTATTCATTGATCTCTGTATTTTATTTATTTGTTTACGTATTTATTTATTTATGTATTTTATCTATTTGTTTATGTATCTAGCTAGGTAGCTGCCTGGATACCAAGCGAGCTACCTAGCTAGCTGCTACTGCTGTGTTACTTCCGGGTAGGGTGAACGCTGGTGCGAATGACTGCCGCTGCTCACCCACAATAAAAAATGATTATTATTTTTACTATTATTATTTTTAAATTTCCCCATTGTGGGACAAATAAAGGTTTTCTGATTCTGATTTCTGATAATAATAATAATAATAATAATTATAATTATTATTATAATTATAAAAAGGTCAGCTCCCATTTTCCAGTTCTTTGTTAGGAGAGCCTGCTCTCTTCATTGTCATTGAAAACTCAGAAAGCATAAAAACGTGTGCGTGTGTGTGTGTGTGTGTGTGTGTGTGTGTGTGTGTGTGTGTGTGTGTGTGTGTGTGTGTGTGTGTGCGCGTGAATAATGATGTGTATATGTGTGTACCTGTCTGCGTGTGTGTGAATAATGATGTGTATGTGTGTGTACGCGTGTGTGTGTGTGTGCGATTACGCACGTTGGGGTTTGACTGTTCTTACAAGTGTGTTTACAGGTGTTACAATAGTAGTTTTTGACATTTTCAAATCAAGCTGCGCCACCAGATCACTCAGTCTCTTGGAGGCTCTCTCCTTGCTGTTCTCGCTTTGCACTTACTGTGTACCTGTTTTCACACCGTTTTTCAGCTTTGGATGAGGAGTTGTGTGCGTGTGCCTGTGCGTGTGTGTGTACGTTTTCTTTCAGGTTAACAATCTTTTAAAAGAGATAATCGAATGATTGTGGAAAGGTAAAATTAGTTGGTTCATGTCAGAAGACTAGGAAGACTAGCTATAGCTGGAATGTTTGCCTTACATCCCTACTAAAATTCGAGTATACTTTTTCATGACAATTGCTGATGAGCGTGACTGTTGTTGGCATGAGACTTTCAATGTCTACACTGTTTTCTTTATCATAAAAATCTTGAGAGATTTAATTTTTGTATTTTGTTGTATTGTGACAATTTTTTTCAGATGAAAGACATTGTTCCTGAAGATTCCGATGAACTATTTGATCCCACGTCATCGAGCAGAGATGAATTCATCCCTGATACCCCCTCCAAAAGTGATTCTGACAGTGAAGTTACCTTAAAACTCGAAGCACCCTCAATCACAAAACATATTTGTTTTGATGATAAGGCTTTCATGAGTTCCCCTATCTGCGACTCTACAACACCAGGTCTTATGGTAGGGTTTGACAAACTAAGCCATTCATCTCAAGTCCAAGAAGAGGATCCACGTGCAGCAGAAGAATCCCGGCGCAGTGAATCAGATAAAGAATCATGTCCCAGTGGAAAATATGATCAATGTTCAAATCAAAGAAAAGGTGCCAGAGTTGTTTGTCTGAGAAAGAAATAGTGATAAATCTGAAGTTGCTCGTGCTGTAAGCTTTCCAAAGGGATCAAATGAGAGAAGAAAACAAGTGGTTTATATTCGGAACAAGGGAAACTATGCCCACAATGATTCTGTTATGGAGTCAGAAACGGGAGAATTGGTGCAATTTAAACGTCCTCTTAAACAGGCAGAGGGCAATGACTTCATGCACTGTGCACACTGTCAAGGACTTTACTTGCGTAAAGTACTCTGGTGACACATGCGTAACTGTCTGCTCAAAAATGGATCTGTTGCTCCAAAGTCAGGAAAGAACCGTGTGCAGGCCATGTGTGCAACACCTGTGGCAAAAAGCATGAGTAAAGAGCTGTACGGAATACTTAGTGCCATGAATCTTGACCCAATCTCACATATAAAAAATGACCAAGTCATTATTGATTTTGGGCAACACTTATTAAATAAAAGAGGGTCATCGGTCAAGAGTATAGAGCACGTGCGACAGAAGGGTTTACTTTCAAACGATGAGAACCTTGTTAAGAATGCCACCAACTTTGAAGTGCTCCATAATGAGAAGTGGCTGAGTTGATTTCAGCTGCAGCAATGAGGAACATCCGGGAAGCAAAGTGGAATGTACCCAGTGTCATGCCCTTTACGAGAGATGTACAAAACCTGGATGGATATCTCACTAAAAATCAAGAGAAGTGGTTTGAAAACCTCTCTAAATATACCTCGGCGAAATCCTGGAAGGAGCTGACAAGGGTCTAGGTTGTCCAGCTCATTCTCTTTAACCGACGGAGGGAGGGAGAGATGTCAAGCATGCCCCTATCTGCATTTCAAACAAGAGACCCTTCTGATCCACACGAGGATGTGGACTGGGCACTCTCTGATTTGGAGAAAAAAACTCTGCACTTTACGAGAATTATCATCAGGGGCAAGCGTGGACGCCCAGTACCCCAAAATGCTCAGTGACATGGAACTTCTCGTTTCAACAAGAGATGCCTGTGGAGTTCTGAAAAACAATATATACTTGTTTGCGCGACTTGGGGCCATGACACACTTCAGAGGGTCTGACTGTCTGCATACCGTATTTTTTGGATTATAAGTCACAGTTTTTTTCATAGTTTGGTCAGGGGTGCGACTTATAAATCGGAGCGACTTATACCTGCTTTTTTTTTATTACTGTATACCATTTCACATCAATCTGTGAGCGCAGAGACAGTAGCCTACACATTTCTATAACAGGTGTTACAGGGAAATCTGTCGTCCCTGCGGTCGCGGTTTCTGGAGGGTCTGATTTTTCTGTAACACCTGTTATTTATAAACACAACTGAGAAGGGCTGAATAAAAATGGCACCGAAAAGAAAGTGAAACAAGAAAACAAAAAAAGCTAATCGCGGGCGAAAAGCTAGGTGGCCGCAGTTGGAGGAACGAGTTCACGCATGGGTGCTTCACGGCAACCGGGAGAATGCACCATGCAACTTTCCTGGAAGTCATTGAATGGATCGACAAAGCATGGGCTTCAGTGAAAACCGAAACCATCCTGTCCGGATTCAGAAAGGCTGGAAAAATTGGAACTGCAACTGACAATGAGTCTGATGTGAGCGACGTAGAAGAGGAAGTGGTGCCTTGTCTACCTGCCGAGTTGGGGAAGTTATTTAAAAGTGACACCGAGGATGAAGATTTCCTTGGATTTGGTTATTTGGAGTAAAACCTGATATTTTGGTAAACTTGTGAGCATGTTCTTTGTGCGAGAGTTATCTGAATAACTCTTGTAAAAGACTGTTCTGGGTTACCAAAAAGGAGGTGTGTCCATCGGAGTTGCGTAGAGCGAGAGCTGCGGTGTTATGTTGGGAAAAAAAAAGAACTGAAACGGAAATGAATCGGAAATATGAATTCAATAGACCGAGAGATACCAGAACAACTCAGACCACAACAAGAACACGAAATACTAAACCTGGGCACGAGCAGTGGCAAGGAAAATACGTAATTCACCGGCAAACAAGTGGCAGAATGACACCACTTAAATACCCCGGTGAATAATTCGGAGATTGGCAGCAGATGTGTTACAAGCTGGGAAGTACAACCCCGCCACCCGCTGCCGAATCAGAACATGACAACTACAATTATGTATGTGCTTTCGAAGAGCAAATATAATAGCCGAACAAGCAACATTCCTGACACATATGCCTGATGGTGGCTAGCTAGCTATCTAGCTGGCTGGCTATCTGCATAAAATATAATTTTCAACTAAATAAGCCTTTAAACTACACACAATGTACCTTATTCGATGTATAATACACGTGATATTGTAACGAAATAAATACACTGTACTGTATAATAAAGTCATTTTATTTACCTTTGTGATGGTCGTTGATGGCTTGATGGAATGGGGTTGGAGGTCGAAGGGAATTGCTGTTTGGAAGGAGAGTCACATGAGGACTATAATTAAAGAAATAAACTGTACTGTACAAAAAGTCGTTTTATTTACCTTTGTGATGGTCGTTGATGGCTTGATGGAGTGGGGTGGGAAGGAGTGAGTTACTGTATGGAAGGAGAGTCACCTTCCATAAAGACTGTTGGTCTGTGTAAGCTCTCAGTCGTACAGGAGTGGTCCATCGATGAGAAGGTTTCTTCAGCCGTCATCTGTACTTTTTGAAGGTGTCTGCCCTCTTAATTGACACCTGTTGCTTTCTGACTAGTAAGGTCTTACGAAACTGAGGCATCACATTATCATTCATCATGTTGAGGATTGTCATAGCCACTCTTTTCTGAATGGAACTGTTCAATAAAAGCCTGCACATCATTCCACTCAGCCAACATTGTCTTGATGCGCTCACTTGATGCTGCAGCCATCTCCTCCTCCTTGCCCTCAGATAACAACTCCTGAATGGCTTGGTTCTGCTGGTCCTCCTGAAAGCCATTCAAATCCACCCTGAAGTTCCTCCTCCAAATTTGGTGGATGCACTGGGGCATTGTCAAGAAGAAGAAGACACTTGACAGGGAGTCCTTTCTCCTCGAGATATTTCCTCACGGTAGGAGCGAAAACATCATGCATCCAGTCCATAAACAGGAGACGAGTAACCCAAGCTTTGGTGTTGAACTTCCACATTACAGGAAGCTTGGATTTAACCACCTGGTTTCTCTTGAAGGCCCTTGAGTTTTCTGAATGATAAACCAACATTGGTTTTATCTTACAGTCACCACTGGCATTAGCGCAAAACAGGAGGGTTAGCCTATCTTTCATAGGTTTATGCCCAGGGACAGACTTCTCTTCCTGTGTTATGAAAGTCTGGTTAGGCATCTTTTTCCAAAAAAGGCCGGTCTCATCTGCATTAAATACTTGCTGAGGAACGTAGCCTTCTTCTTTCACCATTTCAAGGAATGATCCCTTGTAGGCTTCGGCAGCTTGACTGTCAGAACTGGCTGCCTCACCATGACGAGTAACGCAGTGAATCCCTGTACGGCACTTAAAGTTCTCAAACCATCTGCTAGCTTTAAAATCATCAATAAACAGCAAACTTCCTGTTTGCCGCATGACGATATCAGAGTGAATTTGCCGTGGTTTCTTGGATACAATTGCTTTATTCACGCTGTCGTCGGCTAGCTGCTTTTTGTTAATCACAGCGAATCATTGTCCTCCATCTTTCCCGGTTTTGTGCATCCTCTTCTCTCACACCAGTTACCTTCATGTCCTCTTTGACCACATCCATAAACCTCCTCTTCGGTCTTCCTCCCGGTCTCCTGCCTGGCAGGTCAAGGCTCAGCATCCTTCTCCCGATATAGTCGCTCTCTCTCCTCTGTACATGTCCAAACCATCTCAGCCTGGCCTCTCTGGCTTTCTCTCCAAAGCCTCTAATATAAGTTGTCCCTCGAATGTACTCGTTCCTGATTCTATCCAAACTGCTCACTCCCAAAGAAAACCTCAACATCTTCAGCTCTGCTACCTCCAGCTCTGCTTCCTGTCTTTTCTTCAGTGGCACTGTCTCCAGTCCAAACATCATGACTGGTCTCACCACTGTTTATACACTTTTCCTTTCATCCTAGCTGAAACCCTCCTATCACACATCACACCTGACATTTTTCTCCGGCCGCTCCAGCCTGCCTGGACACGCTTCTTCACCTCTTTTACACACTCTCCACTGCTCTGGACAGTTGACCCCAAGTACTTAAAATCCTCCACCTTCTCTTCTCCCTGTAACATCACTCTTGCACTTGGATCCCTTTCATTCACACACATATATTCCGTCTTGCTGCGACTGATCTTCATTCCTCTCCTTTCCAGGGCATATCTCCACATCTATCTCCGCCACTAAATTTCCCACAAAATTTCCCACCAGCCCCCGGCGGGGCTGCTCCATTCCATACCGGTCATCCCGCGCTCTTGTTTCCATATCTCATCGGACTTCATCATTGGCCTTTCCCCATTCCGTGGTAAGATTGTGATCCTCACGGTAGTGGACCGGTTTTCCAAATCAGCCCACTTCGTGCCGTTGACCAAGTTGCTGTCCGCCTTCGAAACAGCGACACTATTGGTCAAGCACGTCGTCCGTCTCCACGGGATCCCTACGGACATCGTGTCAGACCGGGGCCCCCAGTTCGTTGTCCGGGTCAGGAAGCAGTTCTGCAGGGCCAAGGGGGCGTCGGCCTGCTTGTCCTCCGAATACCACCGCCAGTCAAATGGCCAGAACAATCAAGACCTGGAGGCGGCTCTGCACTGCGTGTGCCTCCACCGTCATCGACCCGGTCGCAGTCCGGCTGCCCACCTCCATGAAGATCCACCCGGTGTTCCACGTGTCGCTCATCAAGCCGGTGGAGACCAGACCCTTGACCCCCCCCCAGTCTCCCCCTCTGCAGATGACAGCGTGTGGGAGATCCTGGACTCACAGCGCAAGGGTAGGCGTGTTCCAGGATCGTCAGTGGGTCCCGCGAGCCTGGATCCGGGACCCGTCGCTTCTACAGGCGATCCATATGGCATACCCGTCTAAGCCGTGTGGGCGACCAGGAGGCGTCCATTGGGGGGGGGGGATGTCACGTGCGAGTTGACAGCTGGGGCAGGGCCGCCTCTCCCGGCCCACCCCTAATCACCGACACTGGGACATTTATACTAGTCGCTGTCACCTCACCTGTGGCGGATGATTGCTACACCTCGCATCTCGCCCGTGTTTCTGGACTCTCCCGTGCATGTATGTGCTTTGCCGGAGGTGGTTACTGCCGCGATCTTGTAAGCTTTATTGCCTTCCGGGATCGCGAGCCTTTTGCATCCCCGTGTGCCAATTTATTTGTTTAGCTTTGTAGGCTGGACGGATCGCCCCTGCCAGCCTACTCGCTGTACCCCTTCTTTGATTTCTTTAGTCGTTTTACTCCGGGTCCATGGATTTATCGGACCCGCGCCTTCTGTTGTTGATAAACCTTTGCAAGCACCATCGTCTCTGCCGCCTGCTTAGGGATCCAAACCCTTTACCCACGTTCCGAGAAGTCACTTTCCTGCGCCAACATGTCCATTGAAGTCTCCACCAATTACAACTCTCTCACTTCTTGGTATGTTCTGTATGAAAGTCCAGCCAAAATTTCTCCTTCTCCTTAAACATCAATATTCATCCTCCTCTCATAACGGGCATTGGAAGTGGTGGCAATATTAATCACCAATAAAACCAGTTTCGAACCCATCTTTGAAAAGAGAGAGTGAATATTTCTTTTAGTGAGGGGAAATTTAGGAGGCTCACTGGTCACTTTATTCAATATTTATGCTCCCACTTAACTCTGCTCCCACTTTTTCAAACAGATATTGGATTTAATAAAACCAGACAGTCAGGGGGGTTCTCATCTGCGGGGGGCATTTTTAGCGCTCTGCCCTCAAAACAGAAGTCTTTAGGAAGGCCACAGACACTGACGATTACTTACTTTTTGATTCTAACCGCCCTCTACCACACAAACTAGGAGTAATCAGAACTCTCCAGCATAGGGCTAAATTAATCCCAACAAGTGTCGAAGGTAGGGAAAAGGAGTCAAAACATATCAGGAGAGCACTCACAAACTGTGGTTACCCTCAGTGGTCTTTTAACAAATTCAAAAGGAAAGAATAGGGAATGAAACCAACAATTCTGAAGATACTAAAAGGAGAGGAGTCACTGTACCTTACATTACAGAAGTTTCTGAAAAACACTTATGAGCAACTAAAAAGGGACTCTTCCAATAGATACAAGAAAGAAATGATAGACTGTCTCCAAAGGTTAGAGAAAGGAAAACATATAGACAAACATGTATTTTAGATTATACCCGGGAGAGGCCACGCCATGTATCTATGGCCTGCCAAAAATACATAAAGAAGGGTTCCCCCTCAGACCCATTGTTTGTAGCATTGACTCCTCTACATACAGTGTAGCCAAATACTTCAAAACTATCTTAGCTCCGTTGGTTGGTAACACAGAATATCACGTAGAGAACACAACATGTCTGTGTAAGCTCTCAGTCGTACAGGAGTGGTCCATCGATGAGAAGGTTTCTTCAGCCGTCATCTGTACAAATTTGAAGGTTTCGGACGTTTCGCCTCCTATCCAAGAGGCTTCGTCAGCGAACTAAAGTCTGACTGGTCGTGTCGGCCCTATTTGTATATCCCTAATGTCCAGACATGGTGGCGCCGGACACAGCTATGATAGATCCCTACCCTCAGGTTGAAGGGGGCAGAGGACCCCTCCCTGTGGCCCCACTGGTTGTTCCTACATTCCTGACTAACGACTGGCCTATTTGCCCACTCCCACTGGTATCACCTCATCAGCATTACGACCCTCATCAGCATTACGAAAGTTGCCTAACCTGTTTTGCCTAAGCAGGCTATTGTATGAACGATCTAAATTGAACCTCACCCCACCAGACCGATTTAATGAAGGATTTTGTTGTTTTATAAGAATCGCTTCTTTTACCCCCATTTCAAACCATCTACGTTCTTTCGCTAAGATTTTAACCTCATTGTCGTCAAATGAGTGGTTGCTAGCTTTTAGGTGTAAATGTACTGCCGATTGAGGCCCACTTGTATTATCCCTGCGATGTTGATAAAGTCTTTTTTTGAGAATTTGTTGAGTCTCCCCAATGTACTGCTCTTTACAATTTTCATTCTTACAATGTATGGAATAAACTACATTACTTTGTTTTTCATTTGGTAGCCTATCTTTTGGATGCACTAATTTTTGCCTTAACGTGTTTATCGGTTTGAAATAAGTAGTCATTTTATGTTGCCAAAGGACTCTTTGTAATTTTTCAGAAACTCATGCAATGTACGGTACTGCTACTCCTCTCCTTTTTGTATCTTGAGAATTATTGGTTTCATTCCCTATTCTTTCTTTCTGACATTTGTTGAATGACCACTGAGGGTACCCACAGTTAGTGAGTGCTCTCCTGATATGTTTTGACTCCTTTTCTCTACCTTCAATGCTAGTTGGTATTAGTTTAGCCCTATGCTGGAGGGTTTGGATAATTCCTCGTTTGTGTTGTAAAGGGTGGTTAGAGTCAAAAAGTTGGTCGGTGTGCGTAGCCTTCCTAAAGACATCTGTTTTTAGCGCTGTCCTCTTTTATAATTACAGTAAAGTCTCGTTATATCGATATTCAAGGGAGTCCGAAAAAATATCGATATAACCGGGACTATCGATATATCCGACCCTGTTTGCGTGTAATTTTCTCCGTGCGTGCATAGAAATAGTATCGATATAACCGGGACTATCGATATATCCGATATCGATATAACGAGACTTTACTGTACTTTACAATCCAAGAAGGCTAGTTGGTTCTCTTTACTGTCCTCATGAGTAAATTTAATGTTGATGTCTACAGAGTTGAGGTGATCTGTGAAGGATTGCATTTCTTGTTTTTTAATTATGACAAAAGTATCGTCCACATATCTAAACCAGTTTCTAGGTTAAAAAAACAAGAAATTCAATCCTTTGGAAATTCAGTCCTTTGGCAACAGAAAACTCCTACTTATTTCAAACCGATACAGACTTTAAGGCAAAAATTAGTGCATCCAAAAGATAGGCTGCCAAATGAAAACAAAGTAATGTAGTTTATTGAATACATTCTAAGAATGAAAATTGTAAAGAGCAGTACATTGGGGAGACTAAACAAATTCTCAAAAAAAGACTATCAACATCGCAGGGATAATACAAATGGGCCTCAATCGGCAGTACATTTGAACCTAAAAGCTAGCAACCACTCATTTGACGCCAATGAGGTTAAATTCTCAGCGAAAGAACATAGATGGTTTGAAAGGGGAGTTAAAGAAGCGATTCTCATAAAACAACTAAATCCTTCATTAAACCGGTCTGGTGGGGTGAGGTTCAATTTGGATCGTTCATACAATAGCCTGCTTAGGCAACATAGGCTTATTTATCCCGATGAGGTGATACCAGGGCAAATTGGGCAGTTAGACAGTCATCAGTCAGGACAATATAAGTAATCAGTAGAGCCGCAGGGATTAATCCTCTGCTTCCCCAACCTGAGAGCAGGGACCAATCATAGCAGAGTCCGACACCGCCACGCCTGGACAGTAGGGATATATATAGGGCCGAAACTGCCAGTAAGACTTTAGTTTGCTGACGAGGCTTCTTGCATAAGAAGCGAAACGCCCAACATCAGATGACGGCTGAAGAAACCTTTTCATCGATGGATCACTCCTGTACGACAGAGCTTACAAAGACGTAAAAATAGCGAAACCACTTTCCGATTAAGAGTGGCTTTGTCAAGCAGATGAGAAGAAAGGTACAGAAATAGGTTCAACATCCAGGAATGTAAATGGTTGCAAACAATTTATTGTAGCGATGGCGGAGGTGGTGCGAAATGACATTGAAGACAAGCTGAAAGATGCACAGTGTGTGTCTATTTTGGCAGACAGTTCAATGGATGTTTCATGTGTGGAAAATGAAATTATTTGCATTCATTTCGCCAGAGAGGGTAACATACACTTTTATTTTCTTGTCATGGTGGAGTGTGAATCTGGAACAGTGCAAGGAATATATGATGCGATATTGAAATCATTACTGTTTAATAACATTACAAAGAATGACATTTTCAAGAAAATGGTCGCTGCTGTCGGTCATGGCGCAACTGTTAATACCGGCAAAACAAAAGGAATTGCTCACTTCCGGCAAGATTCAGAGCCGTGTGTTGTCATGGTAAGATGCGTGGCACACAATGTGAAACTTGCATTTAAAGATGCTCTCAAAAGATCAAAAAGTGTTGAAGACTTTATAAATCTGCTGGGTCAGTTACATACATTTACCACAAGAGTGCTAAGCAGACTGCAGGACTCAAGAAGACATCAGAAGAGAAGTCTCTGTCATCAGGCACATTTACTCGAGTTGGTGAAACACGATGGTTGGGACATCTACAAACAGCACTGAGGAATTTCTTCAGGTCCTATGAGGCTGCTCATCATCATCTCACAGAGATAGGTTTTACATTTGATATAGATATTTTAAATACATATTTGTTCTTTTTTCAGTGACTATCATACATAATGTCGACCTTCTCATCATATTAATTTTTCAGGTTCCTGCCAGCCTGTCACAGTCAGCAGTGTAATCCAAGGCAAAGTATATACAGTAAAGTCTCGTTATATCGATATCGTTTATATTGATAATACTGTCGATGAGAAGGTTTCTTCAGCCGTCATCTGTACAAAAGTGAAGGTTTCGGACGTTTCGCCTCCTATCCAAGAGGCTTCGTCAGCGAACTAAAGTCTGACTGGTCGTATCGGCCCCATTTATATATCCCTAATGTCCAGACCTGGTGGCGCCGGACACAGCTATGATAGGTCCCTACTCTCAGGTTGGGGGGGGCGCGGGACCCCCCCCCCGTGGCCCCACTGATTGTTCCTACATTCCTGACTAACGATTGGCCTATTACACCCGCTCCCCCCGGTATCACCTCATCAGCATAACGACCCTCATCAGCATTGCGAAAGTTGCCTAACCTGTTTTGCCTGAGCAGGCTATTGTATGAACGATCCAAATTGAACCTCACACCACCAGACCGGTTTAATGAAGGATTTTGTTGTTTTATAAGAATCGCCTCTTTTACCCCCCTTTCAAACCATCTATGTTCTTTCGCTAAGATTTTAACCTCATTGTCGTCAAATGAGTGGTTGCTAGCTTTTAGGTGCAAATGTACTGCCGATTGAGGCCCACTAGTATTATCCCTGCGATGTTGATAAAGTCTTTTTTTGAGAATTTGTTGAGTCTCCCCAATGTACTGCTCTTTACAATTTTCATTCTTACAATGTATGGAATAAACTACGTTACTTTGTTTTTCATTTGGTAGCCTATCTTTTGGATGCACTAATTTTTGCCTTAACGTGTTTATCGGTTTGAAATAAGTAGGCCTTTGGCAACATAAAAGAACACGCTGCACGAGTATCATCGTCAAAAAATTGCCCAAATGGAAGTGGCACTTCCATTTGGGCTACTGTTGAAGGAGTTCAAAGAGTTCAAAGAGTTAATGGCTTGGCGGAAGAAGCTGTTTAAATGTCTGCTGCTTTTTATGTATGATTAGTTCCGTTTAGTACGATTCGTGGTTTTTACAATAATCCGGTTACTACGGTGCTCTTTTTCATCTCCCGCCGGCCATTTTGCTATGTTTATATCGATACAAAAGATACTGAAGGTAAATCGATATTTGCTTCGGGGTTTCTATACAGTACCACCATTATCGAAATCTGTATCGTATCGACTTGGTCACGTCACTTGGATACGTGACCAGCTCCCGTGTAGCAGACGCCATTTTCATTTTCAGACGCCAGCTCGTGTGTAGCAGACGACATTTTCTACCGTCTTCAACAATGGCAAAACGAAAGAATTGTGATCTTGGAACGAAGTACAAGGCAATCGTGGCTGTTGAGGAGAATCCAACATGGAGCAAAGCCAAATCTGGCCCGCCACATCATTTTTTTCGGCCCGCGAAAGCAAATCAAACTTGTTAAATTCCATGATGATTGCTAAAATCTGAGCCAAAATTTCATATTTTTGGATGTCAACCACAATAAAAGTCATTATTCTTGACTTTAGATTTGAAAACGAGTTATTCATTAATTTGCGGTGTGCTCTATATGTCATATTTGAAGGGATTTTAACATTCTAATGGATTCCCCAAATTCATAACGGCCCTCGAGAGGAAACCATAACTACAATGTGGCCCGCGGCAAAAAATGACTTTGACACCCCTGCTCTATTGCAAAGGTATTCGACGTGCCGCAAAATACTTATCCACGTGGTTGAAGAGTAAGGATAAAATAAAGACGGCATACGAAGCGCTGGACTTCGGACCTGGCTCCAAGAGGGTGAGAAAGGCGGCGCACCCTGATGTTGAGGACGTGGTGGATACCTGGATGAGGCAAGCGAGGAACCAGAACATCCCGGTATCAGGAGTGATGCTGCAGACCAAGGCTGAAGCGCTTGCAAAAGAATTGGGCCATGACAACTTTAAATGCTCCAAAGGCTGGTTAAATCGCTACAAGGAACGGAAGGATCTGAAGCTACGCAAGATTACTGGAGAGGCCAAGAAAGTGGATCAGAACCAAGTTGACGACTGGCACAATGGCAGACTGCAAGAGCTGCTGAGGGATTACCACCCTGACGACGTATACAACGCTGACAAAACTGGTTTGTGAGGATTCCCGCGGGGGTAAGCGTTTGCCGCGGGGGTAAGCGTTCAAAAGAAAGACAATCATGCCATGCGCTAACATGACGGGTAACAATAAATTACAACTTGTTATTGGGAAATCAAAAAAACCAAGGTGCTTCAGTGGTGTGAAGAGTTTGCCGGTCACCTACAAAGCAAACAAAAACGCTTGGATGACGTCAGACATTTTAATGAATGGCTGCAAAGCTGGGATAAAAAGCTCAGGCGTGAGAACAGAAAAATATGCTTGGTTATCGACAACTGTCCAGCCCATTCCAATCCAGACAGCTATGACCTTGGATGCATCAGGGTGGTGTTTTTGCCACCAAACACCACAAGCCATACACAGCCCATGGACCAGGGTATCATCCAAAATCTAAAAGTCCACTACAGAACATTTTGTTACAGGAGATCATGACAGCGATGGAAAAGGGGAAAGAACTGCAATGGACTGTTTTGGATGCCATTAGAGCAATTTCCAGAGCGTGGATCATGGTGTCCGAAAATACCATCAAGAACTGCTTCCGTCACTGCAAATTTGAACATACAGGGTGCAGTGACGGAAGCAGTGAGGAAACATCTGCAGCTGATGAAGAGGATGAAGACAACATTCCTCTTGCAGTGTTGGCTGAAAAGCTAAAAGTCGCCGACTTTGCATCGTATGTTGCAGTTGACAAAGACATTGCGACATTCCCAAACTCATCAGATTCGGATATCGCAGCAGAAATCAAAGCCAAGTATGCCCCAGGAGATTTCCGTAACGATGAGGATGATGAGGATGAAGAACCGACTGAATGCACACATATTGCAACAAAGACACAAGCGTTGCAAGGTGCTACGGACATGCGATCTTACTTAGAATCCAGAGAAAATGCATCAGGTTTTTTAGAAATGTTAAACAAGATCTAAGTGTTTGTGTTAAAAGGTAAAATGGGAAGCAGAAGAAGATTGATGACTTTTTTAAATTGCATACATAGATGAGAAGGTTTCTTCAGCCGTCAGGTGTACAAATTTGAAGGTTTCGGACGTTTCGCCTCCTATCCAAGAGGCTTCGTCAGCGAACTAAAGTCTGACTGGTTGTATCGGCCCTATTTATATATCCCTAATGTCCAGATATGGTGGCGCCGGACACAGCTATGATAGGTCCCTACTCTCAGGTTGGGGGGAGCAGAGGACCACTCCCTGTGGCCCCACTGATAGTTCCTACATTCCTGACTAACGACTGGCCTATTTCCCCCACTCCCACCGGTATCACCTCATCAGCATTACGAATGTTGCCTAACCTGTTTTGCCTAAGCAGGCTATTGTATGAACGATCCAAATTGAACCTCACCCCACCAGACCGGTTTAATGAAGGATTTTGTTGTTTTATAAGAATCGCTTCTTTTACCCCCCTTTCAAACCATCTATGTTCTTTCGCTAGTGGTTGCTAGCTTTTAGGTGCAAATGTACTGCCGATTGAGGCCCACTAGTATTATCCCTGCGATGTTGATAGTCTTTTTTTGAGAATTTGTTGAGTCTCCCCAATGTACTGCTCCTTACAATTTTCATTCTTACAATGTATTGAATAAACTACATTACTTTGTTTTTCATTTGGTAGCCTATCTTTTGGATGCACTAATTTTTGCCTTAACGTGTTTATCGGTTTGAAATAAGTAGGAATTTTATGTTGCCAAAGGACTCTTTGTAATTTTTCAGAAACTCCTGCAATGTAAGGTACTGCTACTCCTCTCCTTTTTGTATCTTGAGAATTATTGGTTTCATTCCCTATTCTTTCTTTCTGACATTTGTTGAATGACCACTGAGGGTACCCGCAGTTAGTGAGTGCTCTTCTGATATGTTTTGACTCCTTTTCTCTACCTTCAATGCTAGTTGGTATTAGTTTAGCCCTATGCTGGAGGGTTTGGATAATTCCTCGTTTGTGTTGTAAAGGGTGGTGAGAGTCAAAAAGTATGTATTGGTCGGTGTTCGTAGCCTTCCTAAAGACATCTGTTTTTAGCGCTCTGTCCTCTTTTATAATTACTTTACAATCCAGGGCTAGTTGGTTCTCTTTAATGTCCTCACGAGTAAATTTAATGTTGATGTCTACAGAGTTGAGGTGATCTGTGAAGGATTGAATATAGACAAACAGATGTATCATTTTTATTGGTGTTTTTGCATTTGTCTAAAAATATCATACTGCATGCTTTGGGTATTTTAGATGCTATAAAACGTTTTTCTGGTGTCAGTTAAAAAACAAAAAAAGTGACGTCGGTTGTCCTTTAAGCTGTTCATGCACAGCTTTAAACCCATGTTGAGTTTTGTCATGATGCCAGGACTTTACAGGAGGTGGATGCGCCCTGATCACCGCAGCAAGGATCAAATTGGAGAAGTCGTCATTCTGGAGCAGTATCTGAGAGTTCTTCAACCTGAGGTCCGCATCTGGGTAAAGTAGCACAAGCCTAAGACTGGAGAAGAAGCAGTGGAGTTGGCTGAGCGCTACGTAGCAGCACACCGGGAGTCGTACAGGAAAAAGGGACCATCGGCAAAGCTGAAATATGAGAGCCCTCAAACCATTCAACATGCAGACTTGGGTAAAGCTGACAATGGGGCTCGGAGACAGTCTGGAAAGTTTCAACCAAGAGGTGACTTTATTTGTTTTAATTGTCAGCAACGTGGCCACAAGGCTTCCGTGTGTCCTGTATGCCAACCCAGAGCCGTAGAATTTTGTTCAGTTCCTAAAGCTGGGCAGGAAAGCTGTCTAAATGGAAATTATTGCAAACATAGACATACAACATCTGTTACGGTAAATGGAAAAGTGGTAAAAGCACTGGCCGACACAGGCAGCAATCAAACAGTCAGAGGGAGTTTAGTCAGTAATGACATGCTCAATTATGATCAAGTTGTAAATATTACTTGTGTTCATGGTGACAGGCATGATTATCCCACCACCAAAATGACCTTTGAGATTGATGGCCAATTTTTCATACTTAAGGTTGGCGTATTGAAGAATTTATTTTATGATGTCGTGTTGGGGGATGATTTTCCTGTATTGGACCATGTTGTCCATAAAATTGCGAAGGATTGCACATGTATGGCAGTCACTAGGTCTCAAACAAAAGGTTTGGAACCATTGCCTAATCTTGATGATACACTTGTCCAAGCAGGAGGCAAGGTAAAGAAAAGTAGACGACAGCGCAGACAGGAAAAGAACTGGAGATGTGTTCCTTCTAGCATTCCAATGCAAACTGGTATGGAGGGCACGAGCATTAAACCAGAGTGGCAGATTCCAGAGAACTTTAAGGATCATCAAAAAATGATCCAACTTTGAAATCACTGTTTGAGAAGGTTTATGAGGTTGATGGGGTGCCAGTGAATAGCACAAAGTGTTTAGGAAAATTTACCGGAGACCCGTTTATGTTAAAAAACGGCTTATTGTATCTCTCTGACACTGCAACACCTAGATTAGTTATCCCTACCATTTACAGGCAGCTCATATTACATTTAGGACACACTATTCCTTGGGCTGGACATCTAGGACAGGCAAAGACGTATGACAGAGTCAGTCAGCGATTCTATTGGCCAGGGCTCTATAAAGATGTACAAGAATATTGTAGGCATTGTGGCACTTGTCAGATGGTTGCACCAGCAAAAAAATCAGATAGGGGCTACTTACAGCCATTACCTATCATGAGTGTCCCATATGACAGGATAGCCATGGACATTATTGGCCCATTGCCAAAAAGTAGCTCAGGATGCAAGTATGCTCTTGTAATCTGTGATTATGCAACCAGGTACGCAGATGTTTACCCATTACGTTCTATGCAGGTGAAACATGTAGTCCGATGTTTGGTTGAGTTATTCTCGAGAACAGGCATACCTAAAGAGATATTAACAGACCAAGGTACAAACTTTATGTCTCACCTGATGAAAGGCCTATATAGCCAGCTTGGAGATAAAGGAATAAGAACCACTCCTTACCATCCTGAAACCGATAGTCTGGTTGAAAGATTTAATGAGACATTAAAACAAATGCTGAGGAAGTTCATTCATGAAACTGGTAAAGACTGGGACAAATGGCTGCCTTTTCTATTATTTGCTTATCGAGAAGTGCCCCAAGCGTCAACTGGTTTTTCTCCTTTTGAGTTGCTTTATGGTAGACAGGTTCGTGGACCCCTGGACATGCTGAAGGAGAACTGGGTGGCTGGAGAGGCGACGTCACGCAGTGTCATCTCCTATATTCTTCAAATGAGGGACAAGTTGGAGAACTTCAGGGAGATGGCAAAGAAGCACATGGAGGAGAGTCAACGAAACCAAAAGGTGTGATATGATAAACACGCCAGAGAGAGAGATTTGCACCCTGGACAGAAGGTGTTAATATTGCTGCCTAAGGGACCAAGTAAGCTACTGGCAAAGTGGCAGGGCCCGTACACTGTGACAAGGAGAATAGGACCCGTCACATATGAGATTCTCTGCCCTGACAAACAAAAGAAAAAGCAGATTCTACATGTGAACCTCCTGAAGGTGTATGCAGAGAAACAAGCGGAACCATTGAGCTCCCAGAGCCTATTCATCAGAGAAATCTCGGTTACTGAGAAGGAGGAGATGGATGAGGCTGTGATGACACCCAAGAGGGAATGGGGTAATTCTAAAGAGACCTTGTTACACCTGACCCCAAAGCAACAAATTCAGTTAGCAGAGGTAAGGAAATCATTTCCTTCCCTATTCAAAGATAAACCCGGACGAACTAATCTCATCACCCACAAGATTGTGCTCAAAGAAAATAAACCTGTACGTTTGAGGCCATATCGGATTCCGGAGCGGCAGGTTGAACCACTGAAGCAGGAGGTACGAGCAATGCTTGATATGGGGATCATCGAACCATCTAAAAGTGAGTGGTCTCACCCAATAGTGTTAGTACCTAAAAAGGACACCGCTCAACTACGATTCTGCTCAGACATGAGAAAGCTCAATAGTGTCTCATGTTTTGACTCATACCCTATGCCTCGTATTGATGAACTGCTGGAGAGATTGGGGCGAGCGAAATTTATTACAACGCTGGATCTGTGTAAAGGATACTGGCAGGTCGCTCTCGACCCCACCTGCAAAGAATACACAGCTTTTCAGATTCCGGGGTTAGGGCTCTTCCACTACACAGTTTTACCATTTGGTCTGCATAGAGCACCAGCGACCTTTCAAAGATTAATGGATATTATCCTGAAGGACTGTTCCAGTTTCTCAGCTGCCTATCTTGATGACGTCGTGATCTACAGTGAAGGTTGGGAGGACCATCTCCTGCACATCAAGACCGTCCTTGGGAAAATACAAGCGGCTGGACTCACCATTAATGAGCAAAAATGCTCCTGGGCACAAGAAGAGGTGCGTTACCTGGGACATTTGATTGGGAAAGGAAAGATTCAGCCCCAGGTGGAGAAAGTGAAGGCCGTGGAGAAGATACCACCTCCCCAGACCAAGAAGGAATTGAGGTCATTTCTTGGGCTGATTGGTTGTTATAGGCGGTTTATTCCACACTTTGCTACATTAGCTGCTCCTTTAACCGACCTCTACCATGGACAGCAGCATGTGACCAAGCTTTTAGGGCCTTGAAATATTTCATCAGTCAAGCTCCTGTCCTACAGAGTGTAGATTTTTCCAAGGAGTTTCTAGTCCAAGTTGATGCTTCGGATGTTGGTCTCGGCGCAGTTCTGGTACAGGGCAGTGCTGGAGAAGAGAGACCCATCCTGTTCCTGAGTAGGAAACTCTATGAGAGGGAGAAGAAATACTCCACAATTGAGAAGGAGGCCCTAGCCATCAAGTGGGCAATTGACTCATTCCGTTACTACCTCCTAGGACGGGAATTCAGATTACAGACTGACCATCGCGCCCTGAAATGGATGCACTCCATGCAACACCAGAATGCGAGGATACTGCGGTGGTGTCTTGCCCTTCAGCCATACCAGTTCACCATTGAGCATTGCCTGAGTAAGAAAAATGTCATAGCTGATTATTTGTCAAGAATGTCTGAACTCTGAGGAGAGGGTGTGAATGATGTCATGATGCCAAAAGAAATGTTAAATAATTTTGTGTGTTCTGGATTTTGGATGGGAGAAAGGTGCGCATTTCTCCCCATCCAAAACAGTAGTGTTGGGCGACCACTAATTAACTCTGAGAAGGTGATTGCAACCACCTGGGAATGGCCGATTGCCGCTGGGACCCGATTGGCCAGAAGCTCAGGTGAAGCACCTTTAAAGCCAGACTGAGCGAGTCACTTCGAGGGGGAAGAAGAGGGACAAAGGACAACCTGGAGAGCAGTGTTACCTGTGGTCTGCCGAAAACTGATATCAACTTCAAATAAAGAAAACTCACAATACCCTTCCTGCATCTGGCTGAGTGAACTTTTATCAACTTTCCACCTGCTTGCTGTCTCGCCGCACGACAAGTTTCATTGTCCAATTTCTGCACGTTACAACTCTGGCCCGAAACTGTATCCTGTATATCCCTAATGGACAGATATAGTCGAGTGGTTAGCACACCGGCTTCACAGTGCAGAGGTCGCCGGTTCGTGTCCCGGTCCGACCTCCCTGTGTGGAGTTTGCATGTTCTCCCCGGACCCGCGTGGGTTTTCTCCGGGTCCTCCGGTTTCCTCCCACACTCCAAAAACATGCATGGCAGGCAGATTGACCACTCCAAATTGTCCCTAGGTGTGAGTGTGAGAGTGACTGTTGTATGTCTTTGTGTGCCATGTGATTGGCTGGCAACCAATTCAGGGTGTCCCCCGCCTCGTGCCCGAAGACAGCTGAGATAGGCTCCAGCAACCCCAAAATTATATATATATATATATATATATATATATATATATCTCATCTCATCTCATTTTCCGTACCGCTTAATCCTCATGAGGGTCGCGGGGGGTGCTGAATTGGTTGCCAGCCAATCGCAGGGCACACAAAGACGTACAACAGTCACTCTCACACTCACACCTAGGGACAATTTGGAGTGGTCAATCTGCCTGCCATGCATGTTTTTGGAGTGTGGGAGGAAACCGGAGGACCCGGAGAAAACCCACGCGGGTCCGGGGAGAACATGCAAACTCCACACAGGGAGGCCGGACCGGGACGCGAACCGGCGACCTCTGCACTGTGAAGCCGGTGTGCTAACCACTCGGCTACCGGGCCGCCCTATATATATATATATATATATATATATATATATATATATATATATATATATATATATATACAGTAAAGTCTCGTTATATCGATTATATCGATATATATATATATATATATATATATATATATATATATATATATATATATATATATATATATATATATACAGTAAAGTCTCGTTATATCGATATCGGATATATCGATAGTCCCGGTTATATCGATACTATTTCTATGCACGCACGGAGAAAATTACATGCAAACAGGGTCGTATATATCGATAGTCCCGGTTATATCGATATTTTTTCGGACGCCCTTGAATATCGATATAACAAGACTTATATATATATATATATATATATATATATATATATATATATATATATATATATATATATATATATATATATATATATATATATATATATATATATATAATACAGTAAAGTCTATATAGCCTAGCCACCTTAGCTAGGTTCAAATCCAGTGTCCAGTCGTGTGGGCCCAACTGGCAATGAGTTCCACGCAGCAATCAACTTCTTCACAGAGCACAGCAATCGAGCTTGTCTTTCTTGTCTTTTTATATATATATATATATATATATATATATATATATATATATATATATATATATATATATATATATATAATACAGTAAAGTCTCGTTATATCGATATTCAAGGGAGTCCGAAAAAATATCTATATAACCGGGACTATCGATATATCCGACCCTGTTTGCATGTAATTTTCTCTGTGCGTGCATAGAAATAGTATCGATATAACCGGGACTATCGATATATCCGATATCGATATAACGAGACTTTACTATATATAGTGATGTCACGAGAGGCTGTGTCCTGGAGGGGAAATACATCCCTCTAAGATGGCTCCACCCAGAGAGAGTCTTGGCCCCAGCTGGTGGAAGGCAGCAATTCAAACCACACACCTGCGGCTGATCACGGCTTAATTGGCAAGCGAGGCTCTTAAGGCAGAGAGCCTCTGAGTGTGGAGCTTGGGGAAAGACAAGCTCGATTGCTGTGCTCTGTGAAGAAGTTGATTGCTGCGTGGAACTCATTGCCAGTTGGGCCCACACGACTGGACACTGGATTTGAACCTAGCTAAGGTGGCTAGGCTACATGAGGAGGACGTCAAGAGGGGTGAGGCCTAGAGAATCTTGTAAAGAACTCCGTCTTCAGTTTTACCTCAGAAGAGACTTTATTTGGATTTAAGTGTCAGAAGAGACTTTATTTGGATTTAAGTATCAGAAGAGACTTTATTTTGATAGGTATTGGAAGAGACACTATTCAAACCTTTGTTGCTTGTGAATTCCCCCTGGAACCCTTGATTAAAACCTTTTGTTTGTGTCCAAACCTGTCGTCCATTGCACTTCTTGTCCTGTCCCGATGAGAGCTAGCCTCTCATGATATCACATATGGTGGAGAATGTGGGCACTGGACAAGCGTTAGTAAGTGCATGGACATTGATGGTTTGTGTTATGTTTTTTCTAAATTGAAAAATCCTCAATTACAAAAATGGAAGACATTTTGAAAACCCTGCTTGCAAGTCAGGAAGCCCAATATCGGGCCAATTTGGCTCTCCTGGAGGAGCAAAGGAGAGCCAATGAACTGAAGGCAGAGGAATTGCTCTTGCAGAAACAAATGGCCGCCAACAATATTCCCCGGGTGAAGGCGGGGGATTTTTTAGCCAAGATGGGGGCGACGGATGATGTTGAGGCGTACTTGCATACGTTTGAAGCAACCGCCACTCGAGAAAAGTGGCCCAAGCAGCAGTGGGTGGGATTGCTTGCACCCTTCCTGACAGGGGAATCGCTGAATGCTGTCCTGGACTTGACCGCAGACAGAGCAGAAGACTACGACTATTTAAAAGCTGAAATTCTCAGCAGACATGGGCTCACCAAGTTCGGGATGGCACAGCGCTTCCACACCTGGACTTTCCAGCCAGACCAACTTCCACGGGCACAGATGCACGAATTGGCCCGCATCGCACGGAAGTGGCTGGAACCGGAAAGGAGCATGGCAGCTGAGGTGGTCGAGGCCATTGTCGTGGATCGCTACTTACGAGCCCTGCCCTATGAGGCAAAAAAGATCATCAGCCAGCAGTCGCTGACTACTGCCTGTCAAACAGTGGCAGCAGTGGAACAGTACCAGGCCACAGCGGAGATGCTGCGAACAACCAGGAAGGAAACCGGCAACACATCCCCACCCAGGACTGGAATGGCCCGCACAAAGGCGCCCAAGCTCCCCAACACAGCCAAGATAGCTCCAGGCGGCACCAGAAGCCCACCCAGGCAGTGGCAAATACTGGGCACTGGGCCCAGACGATGCTACAGATGCGGAGAGACTGGACACATCTCACGGCAGTGTGGAAAACCAACGGAAGAGTCCATGCCGACCGCTGACTCTTCCAGTGCCCACCCTGCTCACTATGCCTCCCTCCTGGGGGGTAGTGAAAGCTCACTAACAAGACCCCCCACCTGTCCAGTGACAGTGAATCAACAGGATGTTGAAGCCCTGCTGGACTCCGGAAGACTGGTCACCTTGGTGCACCAAACGCTGGTGGATCCAACCAGGTTGTCTCCAGAGAAAACCCTCCCAGTCTCCTGTGTCCACGGAGACACCAGAGAGTACCACACCACCGAACTCACCATGACCACAACCAAGGGAATCATCCGCATAGTAGCTGGCGTGGTTGACTCTCTCCCTGTCCCCCTCCTGATTGGACGCGACTGCCCGGCCTTTCACCCACTGTGGAGAGAAACACAGGAAAGACTGGCCCGACTACCTCGGAAGGGGAGGGGTAAGATGCGTGTCGTGAATGCTCAAGCCTACCCCCCTGATTCACTCTCCCCAGCCTGTGCTCTCCTAGGGACAGCAAATGCACCACCGGAGACGGAGTCTGGCCCAGAGACAGCCGAGGAGACTCCAGTCTTAGAAAATCTCCCGGCTTCCAGTGGTGATGAGAACCCAGGGACCCAGAAGCTGCCTCCCCTAACAGGCCGGTATGGTACAGCCCAGTTGCAGGATCCTACCCTTGCCAACGCCATGAAAAATGTGCAAGTCTTAGAGGGTGTAGTACTGGGGGAGAGGACGAGTCCCACATACCCCCATTTTGCTGTTGACCATGGGTTAATATACCAGGTAACAAAGCAAAATGGTGAAGTACGTGAACAACTTCTCGTACCACAGCCACACCGAGCTACAGTCCTGGACTTGGCACACACACACCTACTAGAGGGACACCTAGGGGTAGAAAAGACGAAAGAGAGAATCTTGCAACGATCTTGCAATCCTTCATTAAACCGGTCTGGTGGGGTGAGGTTCAATTTGGCAGCATAGGGCTAAACTAATACCAACTAGCACTGAAGGTAGAGAAAAGGAGTCAAAACATATCAGGAGAGCACTCACTAACTGTGGGTACCCTCAGTGGTCATTCAACAAATGTCAGAAAGAAAGAATAGGGAATGAAACCAATAATTCTCAAGATACAAAAAGGAGAGGAGTAGCAGTACCGAACACTGCAGGAGTTTCTGAAAAATTACAGAGTCCTTTGGCAACATAAAATTCCTACTTATTTCAAACCGATAAACACGTTAAGGCAAAAATTAGTGCATCCAAAACATAGGCTACCAAATGAAAAACAAAGTAATGTAGTTTATTCCATACATTGTAAGAATGAAAATTGTAAAGAGCAGTACATTGGGGAGACTCAACAAATTCTCAAAAAAAGACTTTATCAACATCGCAGGGATAATATAAGTGGACCTCAATCGGCAGTACATTTGCACCTAAAAGCTAGCAACCACTCATTTGATGACAATGAGGTTAAAATCTTAGCGAAAGAACATAGATGGTTTGAAAGGGGGGTAAAAGAAGCGATTCTTATAAAACAACAAAATCCTTCATTAAACCGGTCTGGTGGGGTGAGGTTCAATTTGGATCGTTCATACAATAGCCTGCTTAGGCAAAACAGGTTAGGCAACTTTCATAATGCTGATGAGGGTCGTTATGCTGATGAGGTGATACCGGTGGGAGTGGGGGTAATAGGCCAGTCGTTAGTCAGGAATGTAGGAACAATCAGTGGGGCCACAGGGGGGGGGTCCCGCGCCCCCCCCAACCTGAGAGTAGGGACCTATCATAGCTGTGTCTGGCGCCACCAGGTCTGGACATTAGGGATATATAAATGGGGCCGATACGACCAGTCAGACTTTAGTTCGCTGACGAAGCCTCTTGGATAGGAGGCGAAACGTCCGAAACCTTCACTTTTGTACAGATGACGGCTGAAGAAACCTTCTCATCGACATCACAGCGGCAGATATACTAGAAAGAGTCTCAGGGATGAAAAACTGGATGGCACCAGGCCCGGATATGGTCCACACCTACTGGCTAAAGAAACTCACAGCTCTCCACGAGCGCCTAGCAGCACAAATGAACCAGTTGCTGATGGATGGGACTCACCCAGGATGGCTAACCGAAGGGCGAACAATCCTGATCATGAAGGATTCCTCAAAGGGTACAGTTCCTTCCAACTAACCTGTCTCTCCACAACATGGAAGCTCATGTCAGGCATCATTGCAGCTAAGATAAGTGGACACATGGATCAATACATGAGCAAAGCACAGAAAGGCATTAGTAGAGATACTAGAGGTGCCAAACATCAGCTGCTGGTTGACAGAACAGTCGCACAAGACTGCAGGACATACCAACCTGTGCACAGCCTGGATTGATTACAAGAAGAAAGCATATGACTCGATGCCACACACATGGGTCACTGAATGCTTGGAGTTGTATAAGGTCAACAGGACCCTGAGAGCCTTCGTTGCAAACTCGATGAGGATGTGGAAAACTACAGTTGAAGCCAAAGCCACTAACGCAAGTGTCCATCAAATGTGGCATATATCAAGGTGATGCACTCTCCCCACTGCTGTTCTGCATAGGACTGAACCCCCTCAGCCAGATAATCGCCAAGACAGGCTATGGATACCGCCTCAGAAATGGAGCTACGATCAGTCACCTCCTCTACATGGATGACATAAAGCTGTATGCTAAGAGCGAAAGGGACATAGACTCCCACACAACAAGGATCTACAGCAGTGACATCGGAATGTCATTCGGGCTGGAGAAATGTAGTCGGATGGTGACTAAGAGGGGCAAGGTAATCCACACTGAAGCGGTCTCACTCCCTGAAGGAACAATAGCAGACATTGAAAACAGCTACAAGTACCTTGGTATACCACAGGCCAATGGCAACCTCGAACTAGCAACAAGGAAAGCGGCGACGACCAAATACCTCCAGCGAGTGAGGCAAGTCCTCAGAAGCCAGCTCAATGGCAAGAACAAGACCCGGGCAATAAACAGCTATGCCCTGCCAGTGATTAGATACCCTGCAGGAATAATAAGGTGGCCAAAGAGATTCAGACCACGGATGTTAAGACCCGAAAACTCCTCACCATGCACGGAGGGTTCCATCCCAAGTCCAGCACCCTGAGACTGTACACAAGCCGTAAGGAAAGAGGCCGGGGACTAGTGAGTGTGAGAGCCACTGTCCAGGATGAAACATCCAAGCTCCATGAATACATCAAAGAGAAGGCTCCAACGGATGATGTACTCAGAGAATGTCTCAGACAATGGGGAACAGAGAATGAGGTGCTGGAAGAGGGACAATCATGGGAGGAAAAGCTCCTACACGGGATGTACCACCAAACCATAGCAGAAGTGGCTGATCTCAAGAAGTCCTATCAGTGGCTAGAGAGGGCTGGCCTAAAGGACAGCACAGAGGCACTCATCCTGGCTGCCCAAGAGCAGGCCCTGAAAACCAGAGCCATAGAGGCAGGGATATACCACACCAGACAAGACCCACGGTGTAGGTTGTGCAAAGAGGCACCTGAGACAATCCAACACATAACTGCAGGGTGTAAGATGCTGGCAGGGAAAGCCTACATGGAGCGCCATAACCAGGTGGCTGGCATAGTCTACCGAAACATCTGTGCGGAGTATGGACTGGAAACCACAAGGTCAAAATGGGAAACACCTCCCAAGGTGGTGGAGAATGACCGAGCAAAGATCCTCTGGGACTTCCAGATACAGACCGACAAGATGGTATTGGCCAACCAACCAGATATCGTGGTAATGGATAAAGGGGAAAGGAAAGCCGTTGTCGTGGATATAGCGGTCCCGAGTGATGGAAACATCAGAAAGAAGGAACATGAGAAAATGGAGAAATACCAAGGGCTCAGAGAGGAGCTGGAGAGAGCCTGGAAGGTAAAGGTGACAATCGTGCCTGTGGTGGTCGGAGCACTCGAGGCAGTGACCCCCAAACTCAACGAGTGGTTGCAACAGATCCCGGGAACATCGGATATCTCGGATGAAGGGATCTCAGTTTTCCACAACGGTCTTCACATCCTTTGCGGAGTCCTATGGGTTCTGCCACATTACTGTCACGGTTTGCGAGGTGGTGATGGCGGGTGCAGATCCCAAAAAAGCAGGCAGGAGGGAGCAGGAGGTTGTTTGACAAATTGTATTAAATTAAAGTCAGCCGGAACAAAATGTAAAACATCAAAATGATCTGAATGGAAAAAATACAAAGTAGCAAAAGAAGACCAAAAGTAAAAGCCCGCCAAGGTTAAACAAACATGTACACGATGCATGATGCAACCAAGCAGCAAACAAACAATGAATCGGCACCGGATGATCGTGCCAGGTGTCCTTTTAAGTGTCATTGATTATAACGACCAGCACCTGCGCAGGTGCAGGCGGGGCCGACAGCGCCCCCCCGTTGGTCGCCAACCAGATCATGACAGTACCCCCCCTTCAAGGGGCTGCTTCCAGAAGTCCCAACAGTCTCCCAAAAGGTCCACTCGCCAGGGAACGGTCGGTGGAGAGGGCAACCGCTGCCTCTCCAGCATACGACGGGCGGCGGCCTGATGGGAACGGGACTCGGCCTGGGGTGGACGAAGACGCGGCACGGATCGTCGTAGGCGTGAGTGCGATCCCTCTCGCACGTTCACGCGACGGCGCATGGCTCTGCGTGGACGTCGAACTGCCAGGCGCAGAATGGCACCCCGTACGGCCGTATGGGACCAGGTCTCGGCCGGACGCCGACGTGGGCGTGAACTGCCCGGCTCCGGGGGAACGAAACGGGTCCAGTGCCGCTCCGGGATCCAGCGGTGAGTGGGGTCTCGGACTGACGTTGACGCGGACGTTGCACGGCTCGTCGTGGAAGAGACTCAATTCGTCATGCATGACGACAGCGTGGCTGGACGTGGACGTGCAATGCCAGTCACCCAGTGTCACCCTGGACAGCCACCTGGAAGGAGGTCTCGGCCGGACGTTTACGTGGACGTTGCGGCTCGTCGAGTGACGCAATTCAAACGCGACGAGGCTTGCGCTAACGCGCAGGTACATCGGACCCGTCTCATTTCCACCCTGTGCCTGGCAATGCTACGTCCACGTTAGCGCAAGCCTCGTCGAATTTGAATTGCGTCACTCGACGAGCCGCAACGTCCACGTAAACGTCCGGCCGAGACCTCCTTCCAGGTGGCCGTCCAGGGTGACACTGGGTGACTGGCATTGCACGCCCACGTCCAGCCACGCTGTCGTCGTGCATGACGAATTGAGTCTCGTCCACGACGAGCCGTGCAACGTCCGCGTCAACGTCAGTCCGAGACCCCACTCACCGCTGGATCCCGGAGCGGCTCTGGACTGGTCTCGTTCCCCCGGAGCCGGGCAGTTCACGCCCACGTCGGCGTCTGACCGAGACCTGGTCCCATACGGCCGTACGGGGTGCCATTCTGCGCCTGGCAGTTCGACGTCCACGCAGAGCCATGCGCCGTCGCGTGAACGTGCGAGAGGGATCGCACTCACGCCCACGACGATCCGTGCCGCGTCTTCGTCCACCCCAGGCCGAGTCCCGTTCCCATCAGGCCGCCGCCCGTCGTATGCTGGAGAGGCAGCGGTTGCCCTCTCCACCGACCGTTCCCTGGCGAGGTTGGCGCCGTGACGGGACACTTGGAAAGTGAAAGCAGGGAGAGTCCTTCAGCCATAGCGCACCGTGAAGGTGGCAGTGCCCACCATACCAATCTTAGTTTGGCCATAGCCAAACAAGTCCTCAGCGTTGGCCTCGATCGGGAGATGAGGAAATAGCCGTCGATCTGTGGACACGTGCAACAGTGACCTGGAGGCTGCAGTGTCGAGCAGGAGTGGTAAGCTCACTCCATCCAGTTCCACTGTGCACCACTTGAATGGGTTGGCGCGCGGGCCCACGCAGTGGATGGTGGTTCGCCTCGGCTGGTCTGGTGAGCGGGATGATATGTTTGTCGACATAGGGGCGGAGCGGCACATCCTGGAGAAGTGGTTCATCTTACCACAGCGTTGGCATCGTTGTCCGGTGGCCTTGCAAGCGGGCGCGCGTGTGGCGTGCGAGGCAGACCCACAGTTGGCACACGGTCTGCGTGTGTTGGCCCGTTGATGTCTGACGACATTTATCTCTGTACGGTCGTAGGTGAAGGTGGGAGCAGAACGGCACATCCTTGCGAAATGATTCATCTTCCCGCAGCGTTGGCATCGTTGTCCTGTGGCTCTGCAAGTGGGCGCACGTGTGGGGTGCGAGGCTGACCCACAGTTGGCACAAGGCGTGCGTGCATCGGCCCCTTGACGTCTGGCCACATTTATCTCGGCACCGTCGTATGTAGAGGTGGAGTCGTAGGTGAAGGTGGCGTCTGGGAGTGAAGGGTTTGGAGCAACAATCTGTGCCAACGCGGGAGAGTGTGAAGGTGTGGGTGGGTTCACGAACCGAGTCGTTAATTGTGCTGCGTTCTCCAATTGAAACACCATTTTCACAGCCTTCGATAGTGGGAGGTCGTCAGGGGACAATAACAGTTTCTCCCGTAGTTTCTTCGTCGCCAATGTTGTGTCCGGAGGAATGAGAGAGGAGAGTTGCTTTGTCAACGTGTTTGTTGTGCCACCATCTGAATCTACCTGCGGTCGTGACGTCACCGCTGCTTTTCGACCTGTCGCAACATTCTGCAGCAGTGTGACATATGCTACAACCATCAGCGGGACGGCTACAGCAGAATCTTCCAGACCCGCCACCTACTCCTACTATCAAGACCAGGTTTGGGAGAGTCGTGGTGAAACCAACCTGGTTGGATTTATAATCCCTCCTTTTCCTCCTACTTTCAGGCTCTGCTAACGGAGTTGTAAAAAAAATGAACGGAGGTGGATAGATAACGAATATTGAGATGTGCTTGTACATGATGTTCTGTTTTTCTTTACACTGTTCAGCTCATTCCAGAGCATAAAGGAGGATCAGTTAAGATGGCCGATCAAGTTATTGTTTTCGAATGGATTGTCTCAATTAACAGCAATGTTTGTTTTTCCTATGCGATCCCTTGGCACAGTTTTAGACATGAGCAGACCTTACATCTACGAGGCAGAATAATCGTCAAGGTCTTGAATTATTGGTATTCTACCCAATGATTCTAGAAAGGGGAGATGTGGTGTAATCGTTGACAAGATCAGTGTCGCTGGGTGATTACGCCAGCAGGGGGCGTCAAGGTCCAGACGAGAGAGTGACTGGCAAAAACGGATTGCATTGGACGTCAAATAAAAGTTAGCAACGTTAACGCAACAGCTCGACTTACATGTGCCTTATTTGACAACACGACACTGTACACCTGCTGGGTGAGATGCATGGTCCTTGTGGCCGCCATATCGTACCATTTTTAAAACCTGTTTGGAGGAGGTAAAATAATGAAGAAAGAAGGCAGACCCGAGTTAGAGCAATTTAGTATTCGTCTGACATTTCCAAAACCTTCGATATTTCCAGAGACAGAGGTCAACACTATTAAATAAACGGATGAAAGTTTTTATTTTGTTATGCTTAGAATATCTTGTTTTCTATCCTTTCACTCCCACCCCAACCTCATCCCTCTTCAATTGCTGCTGTGGACTGCAAATTTCCCCATTGCGGGACGAATAAAGGTATTCTGATTCTGATTCTGAAATAAAGAGGGTCAAATCTGGTTCACACTCCATACCTGTAGGCGACGTTAATGACATAAACGTTTCTTAACAGAAGAAGAAGAAGAAGAAGAAGAAGAAGAAGAAGAAGAAGAAGAAGAAGAAGAAGAAGAAGAAGAAGAAGAAGAAGAAGAAGAAGAAGAAGAAGAAGAAGAAGAAGAAGAAGAAGAAAACACAGGAAGAAGTACAAATAAAAGTAAATCGAAATAATTCTCTGATTTTATTAAGGAAGCACACACAATCAAGGGTGGTGCATCGATTGCGAGAACAATCGGTAAGATTTCTAATATAACGTTATCCTCGTCGTCACTTGTCGTCACAAAACGACATTGCGCTGACTCAACTACCAGTAATCTAGATTTTATGTTGAACAACATTGGTAAAATAATGATTCGGAAGTACAGTATATTGTGATTCACTGTGGACATTTGCGATGCTATGCCTTTGCATGTCATATACCGACGGCCAATTTATATGCTTGTGGGAAGGATTTTTAAAAGTGATTAATGTGACTGAGGCGGCGGCGTGGTTGCAGAGGGGACTGCGGTCAAGCCAGCCTCCACTCGCAAAATTAGTCAGGTGAGCCGCCGCCGGCTGAAAATGGACTACTGTTGGTCGAAGAAGGAGAGGGGGGGGGTGTGCCCGGAGGAAAAGAGAGAAATGGAACGCCAAGAGTATAGAACTAAGAGTAGAGTAGTAGAGAGCTGGTTGACATGATGCAGAGAAGGAAGGTAGACATACTGTGTGTCCAGGAGACCAGGTGGAAAGGGAGCAATGCTAGAAGCTTAGCGTCAGGGTTCACGTTGTTCTATCATTGTGAAGACAGAAAGATAAATTGAGTTGGGGTTATCTTAAAAGAAGAGTTTGTTAGGAATGTCTTCGAAGTAAAAAGAGTATCATATAGAATGATGAGTCTGAAGCTAGAAATTGAAGGTGTGATATTAAATGTCGTTCGTCCCACAAGTAGGATGTGAGTTGGCGGGGAAGGAGACATTTTGGTTGGACTTTGATGAAGTCATACAGAACATCCCGAGAAGTCAGAGGGTTGTAATTGGTGGAGACTTCAATGGACATGTTGGCGCAAGAAACAAAGATGATGACGATAGTAGACTGTTTGAAGCAGGATAGGACTTCACACTGCTCCAGGGATCTGTTGAAGATTTGTGTGAAGACCGGAGCCAGCTGGTCAGCGCAGACTCTCAGGCAGGAGGGGGACACTCTGTCAGGTCCTGCAGCTTTCTTGATCTTTTGCTGCTTGAAGAGCCGTCTCACGTCCAGTTCGTGGATCTGTAGGGCAGAGGGCGGAGATACGGTAGTTTCTGGTAATGGTGGGCAGACAGGGGAAATGGTGGTGTCCTTTTCAAATCGGCAAAAGTATGTATTTAACTCATCAGCCATACCATTGTTGTACACTGCTTGGGGGGAAGGTAAACGATAATTTGTTATTGCTTTCAGGCCATTCCACACCGATGCAGAGTCGTTAGCGGAGAACAGTTTGTTAAGCCTCTCCGCATAACTTTTCTTTGCGATGTTCATTTCCTTCGTCAGCCTGTTTCGGGCGAGTTTGTAAACTGCTCGATCGCCGCTTTTAAATGCGGATTCTTTCTCTTTCCTAAACTGCCTGAGTTTGGGAGTGAAGCATGGCTTGTTGTTGTTGAATGAGCGGAAGGACTTTGTTGGTACACACATGTCCTCACAGAAACTGATGTATGATGTTACAGTGTCTGTGTATTCATCCAATGTGCCTGTTGAAGTTTCAAAGACGCTCCAATCAGTGCAGTCTAAGCATTCTTGTAGTGATAACTTTGCTTCATCTGTCCATGTTTTAACTGTCTTGAGTACCGGTTTTACACATTTGAGTTTCTGTTTGTATGTGGGAATTAAGTGGATTAAATAGTGGTCAGAAAGACCCAATGCTGCATGCGCAACAGACCGGTATGCGCCTTTGAGTGCTGTGTAACAATGATCTAGAATGTTTTCTCCTCTGGTGAAACAGTCAATATGCTGCTTATATTTGGGGAGTTCACGGTTTAAGCGTGTTTGATTAAAATCGCCCAAAATGATCAGGGGTGATTCTGGATATTTTACCTCGAGATGGGATGAGGTGATGGGCAGCTTTGGAATCCAGATGAGGAACGCTGAAGGACAGATGGTGGTTGACTTTGCTCAGAGGATGGAAATGGCTATGGTGAATACTTTCTTTCAGAAGAGACAGGAACATGGGGTGAACAATAAGAGTGGAGGCAGGAGTACACAGGTATCAACGGCGCCATCTGAAGGAAATCAGTGACTGTATAGTGGTTGGTGAGAGTATAGCCAGACAGCATAGGCTGGTGGTGTATAGGACGACGCTGGTAGAGGAAGAAACAAAACGAAAGGCAGAACTGAGGACAAAATGGTGAAAGTTGAAAAAGGAAGAGTGTTGCATGACTTTGAGGAAGGAGTGAAGACAAGCATTTGGTGGGCAAGAGGTCCTTCCAGATGACTGGCAAACTACAGCGAATGGAATCAGGGACACTGGTCGGAAAGTACTTATCGAGTGGAAGAAAGGTAGATAAGGAGACTTGGTGGTGGAATGGGGAGGTGCAGGAGTGTATACAAAGAAAGAGGTTAGCAAAGAGGAAGTGGGACACTGAGAGGACGGAAGAGAGTAGACAGCAATACAAGGAAGGTAAAGTAAAGGTGGCAAAGGCCAAACAAGAGGCCTATGACAATTTATATGCTAGGCTGGACAGCAAGGAAGGCAAGACTCATCTTAACAGGCTGGCGAGGCAGAGAGAAAAAGATGGTAAGGACCTGCAGCAGGTTCGGGTGATTAATAATAATAATAATAATAATACATTTTATTTCAAGCGCCCTTCAAAACACCCAAGGACACTTTACAATAAAAACAATAAAACAAAGCACATAACAATAAAACCATAAGTAAAATGATACATAATAAAATAGCAGATAGAACTAGACATTGAAAGCAATTTTAAACAAGTGGGTTTTGAGGTGAGCCTTGAAAATAGGGAGGGAGTCAATATTACGGATGTTGGGTGGGAGTGAATTCCAGAGTTTGGGAGCAGAGCGGCTGAAAGCTCTGCAACCCATCGTGGTGAGACGGGCAGAGGGCACATAGAGGTGAAGGGAGGAAGAAGATCTGAGGGACCGAGAGGGAACAGAGATTTGAAGCAGGTCAGAAAGATAGGGAGGGGCAAGGTTATGGATGGCTTTGAATGTAAACAGAAGTATTTTGAATTCGATACGATGTTTAACAGGTAGCCAGTGGAGTTGCTGGAGGACAGGGGTGATGTGGTGAAAGGAGGGGGTTCTAGTGATGATCCGGGCTGAAGAATTTTGGACCAGTTGGAGTTTATGGAGAAATTTCTGATTGATACCGAAGAGAAGTGAGTTACAATAATCGATGCGGGAGGTGACGAGACTGTGGATAAGGATAGCAGCGGAGTGAGGGGTGAGCGAGGGACGGAGACGGTTAATATTACGGAGGTGGAAATAAGCAGACCGAGTTATGTTATTTATATGGGAGTGAAAAGATAGTGAGCTATCGAGGATGACACCCAGGCTCTTGACCTGAGGGGAGGGGGATACGGTAGAACTGTCAATGGTGAGAGAGAAACTGTTAGTTTTGTGGAGGGTGGATTTGGTACCGACAAGGAGAAGAAGGATTAACCCTTTACTGCCTGAATTATGTTCTAATTAGAAAAAAAATATGTTCAGTTTTTATGGTCACTGATGGATATAATAACATACTAGTAGCTTCCTTTTTTATTTCAATAATGTAGAAAATTTGAGCCTAAGAAAATTTGTGCCTAATTTGGCACAATCGTCATGAAAGGCCTATGTTGAGAGGGTGCCTTTTTTGGAACATATGTCAAGTGCAACTTCAAAGACTAGACTTTTACCCATATGACATCTTTTTATTAAAATAATAAAATACATAAAATATTTGCATAAAATACATACATAATTTGCATAAAATATTGACATAAAATGTTTACATAAAAATACATAGTTCCTTTACAGATAAAGAAAACTAGCTAATAACCATGGAATAATGCAAAGCAGTTCTTGTGATGATTCAAACAAAGATTTACATTGCATTTTTTTGCTGTAAATAGTAGTTTTCACCGACCATGTGCCATGCTTGCACCTGTTGCAGTTCTTTGCAATATATGGAATGATAGAGTGTTTTATGCACATTAGTAAACATATTAGGTTATTTCATGTTTAGCTTAGTACACATTATGATTATTGCACGTTTAATTTCAGTCTAATAGCATTATCAAGCTTATTAGTTCAATAGTCGTTGCAAAGAAGCAACGGCTCCAACTTCAATCTAAGACCCTCCCAACACTGAGTTGTCCGTAGCTGATTGGACAACAGATCGCTGCATTCAAAAACTTGTGAGAGCGAGAGCTCGCTCTCTTTGTTCCTATCTTTGTCCGTGTGCTCATGTCTTCGCTCCTACCTAGACGAGAGTGTGCTTTTTCTGTCTCACTAGAATAAAGTAGTTTTTTGTTCACTATCTATCGTCGTTACTGATATTTTTATCACTGAACTTCTTTGAACACCGAACCAGGAAAGAAGCAAGAATTTAAACCGAACATGGAACATGAGCTATGTTGTCAAACCGAATACTGTATCATCAGCGGGAAAAGAACCTCAATGTCTTTTAGCTGCGGTTCAGCTGAACAATCGATTGAGCCTCACTGTGCCACAACACCAGATTTTTCTTGTTGCCAAATGTTGGAGTAAGGGGATAGATGTAAACCAATTATCAGAATGCAATCGATTATTGTTTCCTGGTTGGATGTTTTGAGCCAAATGGAGCACAACATTTGAGGTCACTTTCAGATCGGGAACCTTGGAGTCACTGACTGGATCTGTCATTCCTCTATATGGAATGCATGCATGTGGCCATCATAACCTGCCAGCACAAACAACTTGAACCCCCAGTTCATTGGTGTATTTGGTAGACACTGCTTGAGTGTAAATCTACCTTCATAGAGTACAATTTGTTCATCAATTGACAAACGCTGTGACTTGGGTAATTCTTGAAACTTTTATCATTGGCCTTACTTTGTGCAAGGGATCATAATTTGGGCTTCCCCGAGTTCCTTGTTTTGTGTTGTCTGCTATATGCAAGTTCCTTTTTATAATTTCGAAGCGATCCCTTGACATACAGTACATTCTGCAGCATAATCAGTTAGTGGAGATAGCTTTCAAGCCCAAAGCATCCGAGTGTTTGGTCATTTTGAGATTGAGAAACAATATATCAATCCCAGCCACTTCTCAAGAAGTTCATCAATGCAACAGTCACGACTATGTCCGATGCCAAAATAACTTCATCAACATGGTCATCTGTTTCATTCTCATCAGGATCTGGAAAGATATACAGTACATGGGTATTTTAGAAAAAAAACATATGAGCACAGCAACATTCAAAAAAGCAAAAACTATACCAAACTAACCATTTGATCTCAATGCTCTGATCTTACCGTGAAATGGGCATCTCTTTCCTTACATTACATCACAAACAGAATTTCAGTCCTTTCAGATGCTTTATCTTCAAGTCAAAGTACTGTATTTGAGAATGTGAAATGCACATACGGTAGTGGGGACTTTTTTCCACCAGGTGGCAACAAAACCTTACATGGCACAAGTGGAAATGCAACCTATTACGTTCTTCAAAACAATCATTTCTACATTTTCTGATTACAAATTCTTTCTCTCAGATGATTTTAGTTGACATGCCAATCTAATGTCCTCAAGGCCTTCAGAAGTAATTTTGCTGTCTTTGATTTGCCTCAAATGAAATATAGACTTTTAGCTTTTCCTGTATTTTTTTTCACAGAAACTTGTAAGTGTTGTACCTGCTCCTACCATGTTTCACGGTCTTTTGGGAATACGAAGTGTTAAATTTGTACCAGACATTATGATGACAATGTTTTAAGTTTTCTAATTTCTGTTTAGGATATAACAAAAAAAACATATGGACCTCCGTTTCAATAATTATATTGAGAATGCAAAGCTATGAGGTACAGCTATTAGTGTAAAACGCACCATTCACTTCCAATTATTCGCATCGGGTACCTAGTCAGGATCAACAATATAATCATGAAACTAGCGTTAGCACGCCGAATGTTATACATTAGGAACACTACTTATTTTTAATATTTCTTGGTAAATAAACAAGTTAGCGTTAGTTTATGCATTTCAGTATCAAGGTAAACCTCTTCTGAATAGCTCATAAAATCGTCACAACATATACTTACGTGATATTTGATCCGTGACGAGAAGTAGAAGGAGCTTTGAAGATGGAGGAGCGCACGTTGTGTTGCGCAACCAGGAGATGATGTCACTGACGCTCTTAAAGGCATAGCTGCACATAACCTGTGTTAAAGGGACATGTAAGTCGTGCTGCATCAGTTCCAATCGAAACTTGAACTGCTACCTTTAATTTTTTCGATCTATAAGCACTTATCTTTAGTGTACCAAATATGACCCAATCGTCTGTAAAGAGTTAAGGATAGAGATGGCAATGTATGAACAGGTGCCAGAAGTGTGATGGCGAGATGGAGAGAGTACTTTGAAGAATTGATGAATGAGGACAATGACAAGGAACAAAGAGTAGAAGACGTGACCGTTGTGGACCAAGACGCAGAAAACATTAGCAAGGATGAAGTGAGAAGGGCGTAGAAGAGGATGAATGGTGGAAAGGCACTCTGCCCTGATGGTTTACCAATCATTGCATTTAATTGTCTAGGAGAGGTGGCAGTGGTGTTCTTGACTGGGTTTTTCCAAAAAGATCTTCGAGGGTAAGCAGATGCCTGAAGAATGGAGACAAAGTGTACTCGTGGCCATTTTTAAGAACAAGGGAGATGTGCAGAGTTGTCGTAACTTCTTCTTTTCCTTTCGGCTTTTCCCCTCAGGGGTCGCCACAGCGAATCAATGTCCTCCATCTTACCCAGTTTGGTGCATCCTCTTCTCTCACACCAGCTACCTTCATGTCCTCTTTGACCACATCCATAAAACTCCTCTTTGGTCTTCTTCTCGGTCTCCTGCCTGGCAGTTCAAGGCTCAGCATCCTTCTCCCGATATAGTCGCTCTTTCTCCTCTGGACATGTCCAAACCATCTCAGTCTAGCCTCTCTGACTTTCTCTCCAAAGCCTCTAATATGAGTTGTCCCTCTAATGTACTTATTCCCGATCCTATCCAACCTGGTCACTCCCAAAGAAAACCTCAACATCTTCAGCTCTGCTACCACCAGCTCTGCTTCCTGTCTTTTTTTCAGTGGCACTGTCTCCAGTCCAAACATCATGGCTGGTCTCACCACTGTTTCATACACTTTCCCTTTCATCCCAGCTGAAACCCTTCTATCACACATCACACCTGACATTTTTCTCCAGCCGCTCCAGCCTGCCTGGACACGCTTCTTCACCTCTTTTCCACACTCTTCATTGCCCTGGACAGTTGACCTCAAGTACTTAAAATCCTCCACCTTCTTTTATCTCTTCTCCCTGTAGCATCACTCTTGCACTTGGATCCCTCTCATTCACACACATATATTCCATCTTGCTGCGACTTCATTCCTCTCCTTTCCAGGGCATATCTACATATCTCTAGTTTCACCGCCACCTGTTCCCTGTTCTCGCTACAGATCACAATGTCAAAGTCAAAGTCAGCTTTATTGTCAAATATGGTAATATGTATGTCATCTGCAAACATCATGGTCCAAGGAGATTCTTGTCTAGCATTGTCTTTCAGCCTGTCCATCACCATAGCAAACAAGAAGGGGCTCAGAGCTGACCCCTGGTGGAGTCCCATCTCCACCTTGAATTCCTCAGTCACACCGACAGCACACCTCACAACTGTCTTCCAGTCATGATGCATGTCTAGCACTGCTCTGTCATCCTTTTCCGTCACTCCAGACTTCCTGATGCAATACCACAGCTCTTCTCTGGGCACCCTGTCATACGCTTTGTACTTCTCTATCAGCAGTCTTAAAGCAAACACTGCATCTGTCGTACTTTTTTGGCATAGCTCACAAATGTTCACTTCTGCTCTTAGTATATATATATATATATATATATATATATATATATATATATATATACACACAGTAAAGTCTCGTTATATCGATATTCAAGGGAGTCCGAAAAAATATCGATATAACCGGGACTATCGATATATCCGACCCTGTTTGCATGTAATTTTCTCTGTGCGTGCATAGAAATAGTATCGATATAACCGGGACTATCGATATATCCGATATCGATATAACGAGACTTTACTGTGTGTATATATATATATATATATATATATATATATATATATATATATATATATATAGTGTTCCAATTACTAATTAACTGATAATCATTTTCATCAGCTGTTATGAAGAGCAATAAATCCTACAAGCTTGTGCTGCACAAGAGAGGTTTCGGTGGAAATGGTAAGCTTGAATCATTATATTCATGATATTTTTCACTTTGGGATTGTTTTGCAATCACATTTTTATTTTGTTCAGATGATGAAGTGGTGGTCAATCCAAAAGTTTTCCCTCAAATCTGCCTCGGGGACATAATTGAAATTGCACATCCGACTGATGAGTTCAGGTGAGTTTGTCCCGAAAGACCGAAGTTACTGTTGAGTGATTAGGGAGTGTTTTTGTGTTTTTCTACGGCAGCTTTAAGTTATGCTCACTCACTCTCATGAGCCAATCCCCTCTCTCATTACTTCACATACACAGTCCCCTTTTGCTGCAAGTGAAAAGCTTAAAAGAAGACTTTCAAAAAGGTATGTCAACCCGATTAAACTTTTTCTGTAATTCTTATGGAGTGGGAAAAAAATATTTATGTGGTCGAAAAGTCTGCAACGCACAATTTTTCTCCATTAGCTAATTATTCCAGTTCAGTCTGTCCAAATTAAATTCCAGTGAAGTTGGGCCATTTGTTTTAAACAGAATACAGGTACAGTACAATTTAATAACATCATTTGCATATCAACTGTTTATTTCATTCAACACAGTGGAAAGACAAGCTATTTTGTGTATAAACTGATCAACTTTATTGTTTTGGGGAGATAATGATCAACTTTAAATTTTATGGCTGTGACACGTGGGACAGATAGCAAAACATCAAACAGCTGTTTAGCACATCCCACAAATGAACAGGATAACTGGGAACAGGTGTGTGTCTGCCATTAATGGGAATAAAATAAACAGAACTTCCATGGATTGCTCAGTCATTTACATCAAAAATGGGGTTGAGGTTCTCCTCTGTCATTAAAATAGATCAAAAGTTTAAGGACAATATGCCTCAATATACAACTTAAAGGACAACCGACGCCCCGCTCAAGTTGTTTCCATAATTTGTAAAATCCCTTCAAATCACTTCTACTGAGCGTATTTTACAAAGATTCCACCGCATATAGCTATATTTTACCTTTTAAGATTTGCACCGAATATTCAGGAAGTCTTGTTTTTGAGTTGTGATGATTCCTGACGTCACATCACGGAAGGAACACCCCTGACCGAGAAAGGACACACACAATGCATTTTGCGGTACTTTGTTTGGTCTGAAAACTTCGTGTTGATGGCGATATTAGAAGGAAAACACATAAATAACGCGATGGTGAATCCGTGAATCCCAATGATCACATGTGAAAAAAAAAAAAAACCAAAAAAAAAACTGGACACTTGTAAATATGGGTTGTTGCAATATATCTAAATGCATTTCTTGATTCTGCACTATGTACAGTCTTGTTTATAGAACGGTTTTTGCACATCTACATTTGCACAGTATACAGTTGACATTTTTATTTTGTTATGCTTAGAATATCTTGTTTTCTATCCTTTCACTCCCACCCTAACCCCATCCCTCTTCAATTGCTGCTGTGGACTGCAAATTTCCCCATTGCGGGACGAATAAAGGTATTCTGATTCTGATTCTCATTCTGATTGTGTGTTGCACCAAGACAACTATTTGATATTCGCTGACACAAATTCCCAGCAGACAAATCAGCCCATTTCCAACCGAGCTTGGGTGCCATCTTGTGCATTTTCTAGGACGGTACATTGCAATCCACACGCCTCAAAATTACACGGAAGAACTTGTTTAATCGATTGCAAACATTTATGCTCTCCTCTTCAGAACTATTTGAATCATATTCATAACTGGATGAGTAACAAGAAAGCATCTTCTCCGAATCGGAAGCCATTGTTTTGATTCTCGAGCAAGGCAAGACTTCTTGGCGTGACGTCACAAACAAGGGGGCGGGACCTTCTGAAACTGGCCACTTCCGGGTTCAATTTTTTGGACACTTGAAGTCATTTTCATTGGTGTTTTGCATTTGACTAAAAATATCATCCTGCGTGTTTTGGGTATTTTAGATGCTACAGTAAAGTCTCGTTATATCGATATTCAAGGGAGTCCGAAAAAATATCGATATAACCGGGACTATCGATATATCCGATCCTGCGCCGAACTGCATTAAACAAAAGCCGCCAAAAGAGGGCAACCAAGCGCCATATAAGAAACGGAGCTGGCCATTAGCTCCCTTTTTTTGGGTGAGAGATGTTCCCCCAATGTTGCCTCAAAATGGCACATATAATTCTTTAATGATTGTAAACATGTATGCTTTAATCTTCAGAACTACAGTGTATTTGAAACATATTCATAACTGGATGTGTAACAAGAAAGCATATTATCCGAATCTGAAGCCATTGTTTGGATTCACAAGCAATGCAAGACGTCTTGGCGTGAAGTCATTTTTATTTGCATTTGAATAAAAAGTGACATCGGCTGTCCTTTAATACACAGTATGGAATGTTAATAATTTTCAAAATCATCGCGCTTCAGCAGACAAAACAAGAAACATTGTTGCAAAAAACGATTGCATTCATATACAGTACAGTGGGCATGTACATAACACAACAGGGAAACTGCAACGCTTACATCTTACTGTATTATGTATACAATTTAAAAAAGTCATCAATCTTCTTCTGAGACTTTACTGTATAACGTTTTTCTGATGTCAGTTAGGAAACAAAAAAGTGATGTCGGTTGTCCTTTAAAACTGTACTACGCTAAACAAAATACATTTATCAACAACACTTGGGACTGTCACCACCTTCTCTGGGTCCGAACTCACTGGGGAGAGAGAGATGCAAATTGGAAAAGTGTTATGTTGTTTGATAAATCCACCTTTAAAATTATTTATTATATTCTTCTTCTTCTTGTTCTTCTTCTTCTTCTGTTTCTCCTTATTCTTTTTCTTATTATTTTTGTTCTTTTTGTTCTTCTTCTCCTTATTCTTATTCTTATTCTTCTTATTATTGGAAAGTGTGGGCGTTGTGTTCTCCAGTCCAAAGAGGAAGAGAACCATCCGAATTTTTATGGGCGCAAAGTTCAAAAGCCAGCATCTCTGATGGTATGGCCCAGTGCCAATGACAAGAGTAATTTACTGATCTGTTAAGGCTCAATTAATGCTGAAAGATTTATGCAGGTTTTGGAGAAAACGTACTGCCGTCCAAGCAATGCGTTTTTCATGGGCTTTCTGCTTATATCAGAAAGAAATTCGACACGTTAAAACAGTGGGGCTTCACAGTAAAAGTATGGCTACTAAACTGGTCTTCCTTCGGTCCTGACTTGTCTTCCATTGAAAAAATATGCCGTATTAGTGCAAAATAGAACAACAGACCCTAGACTGTTGAACAGCTGAAGTTGTACATCAAGCCAAAATTGGAAAGAGTTTCACCTACAAATGTTCAAAAACTGGTCTCCTCACATTCCAAACATTTACTGATGTTACACTGGTAAATATAACCCCGTCCAAGCTTTTTTGGAATGAGTTCCAGCCATAAAAATTCAGGTCATTGATTATTTGCCAAAGTTAATAAAGTTGATGAGTTGAAGCAAAAATGTCTTCTCTGTGTAGTGTGCTATACTCTATTCATATGCTGTACATGATTGGCAAATCATATGTGTTTTTTATTTGCTTCACACAACATTCCTACTTCATTGAAATTGGCTTTGCACTCTGAGATGAAAACACTCAACAAATAAAGATCGTAAGTCACTGCAGAAATCATGGAATGTTTCAACAAAAATGTATTGTTAACGCTTTACTCATTCAAGTACCACTTTAGGCCAATATAGCAGCGAGATGCACCCGTAGCATTCTTTTTACAAAGGAAATCAAACACAGGTTTCTTCCAAAATAAGTTTACGGAAATGTGTAACGTTTGTAGTTTGCTTGGTTTTCAATCTATTGTCCAGTTCCTCTCAAACAGGTTCGACGGGGTTAAGGTCTGAAAATTGTAATTATGTGTGATTCTACAGTGCAAATTTAAAATGTTGGCCACTCTTACATTTGTAATGATTTTATTCTGAAATGAATTAATATGATTTTTAATCATCGGCAATTGTTAACCACTTATTTTTGACAATTTCAAACTAATGATGGGGTTTGAGGGGATACGGGGACTAGCAAACAAACCGAAAAAATAATAGGATTAAGACAACTACAAAGCAGTATCTGAAGGGTCCCAAGAAATATTTACATGTCAATTGAACCCCATTGCGTCAACAATAACACAACTTGAAAATTCATTGAATTCCTTCTTTCTCCATTCTTAGAGACAATCAGTGTGGATCAAGCTGTGGCACAAGCATTTCGACTTCGTGCATACCAAGATGTCATTGTTAATATTGTTGACCCAAAGGTTTGCTCGCTTTTCTCTGTTGAGAATGATGATTCATAGCCCCTTTTTGCCGTGGTCGGCTGGAGTTTAATACGCGATAGATGGGGGTTGGGGTTAATCGTATTCTCCTTAAACGTCTCCACATTTTGTCACATTACAACTTCAAACACACGTAGCTCAAGTTGAGCTGCAACTGTGTCTTACTCTTGACAAGTTTGAGCATGCTCCACGAAAAGCAATGGATTATGTCCAAGTGGACCCCATACTTAACATTTTTCCAAATGAAAATGTGTAATCTCCGAAGAGCTCAGCAAACAGGTGCTGCCTTTCAAAATTCATGCACACACACTCGCATCTATCTATCTGTCTGTCCGTTCGTCTGTCTGTCCGCTTGCCCCGCCCGTATACATGCATCTACTGTGTGTATACATGCATCTACAGTGTGTATACATACATATATAAAATTTTCGACAATCCCCCATTTAGCTCTGGTCCTCTACCAGAAGCTTGATTGGATTGGATATACCTTTATTCGTCTCGCAGTGGAGAAATTTACATTTCACAGCATCAACGTGAGAAAAGTAAAGAAGTAGAAAAACAAAATACAGGAGCTGCTGGAATGGCAGCCACTCTCACGGTGCTATCTTGAAGTTAAAAGAACAAAAAACAAACAAACAAAATAACAAATAACTCCCCCCCCCCACATAATAATAATACATAATACTACTACTACTAATAATAATAATTTAAAGCAGATTCTTTACTTACAGACAGTGTATTGTAAGTGTTCAAATACCTGACATGTTTCGGCGTATACTTCCGCCTTCGTCAGGGTCACCCGGCAGAAGAGGACATTAATTCCATCTGTGCTGTATGTCATGCATATTAGCATATTTGACAATAAAGCTGACTTTGACTTTGAAGAGCAGTCAGATGGCTTCGTCTGGCAAACCATATTCTCTAAAAACGTCAAGGACACAGAAAGATTATTCAAGGCAATTTGTACAAACATGTTCTTTACGCATCAGAACCTACACACGACCAGTGACTGGATAGCAGCTCTGCCACATTTGTCATTCAAGTGACCAAATCATGCAGTCACAAGTATGATGCAACAAACACAACGTCAATCGTTGAACTGTCACCTATGATTCCCAGGTTTCTAGAGCACGGTTATTTTCCAGAGTCACAGGGAACCACAACATAGGAATGAACCATCCACCTAGGCTCCCTACTCTTGGGTTGCTAACCCATGAGTTCATAACCATTCCATTTCACAATTTTTGTCTTTCGCGGGCTGAATAATGTATCTATCTGTATCTCTGCCTGTCTGTCCATCTCTCTGTCCTTCCATCTTGGTACAATATCTAATGATGAATACTTTTGCATGGCTACGTTTCACATTCGTAAAGACAAATAAGAGACAATACTTTCCCGTTGCACCATTAAAAAGTACAATAAGTCATCGACTTTGTATCAACCGATAATGTTAAAACCAAAAAATAGTTTCATCTGAGTAAAATGTGACAAAATGAAATATTTCATGACAGATTGAGTACCATGATTGTCATATTTTTCCCCTTCAAAGGACGTCACTCTGGACTTGATGGAAGTGACCTTTAAAGACCAATACATCGGGAGGGGTGACATGTGGAGACTCAAAAAGAATTTGGTAGGTTTTGCAAAAATATATATCTGAATTTATGGTTGTTGTTTTTATGACCATTGGTCTTTTTGGTTTCTGGATTGTAGGTAAGCACATGTGCCTATGTGTCACAAAAAGTGGAATATGCAGGAATCAGGTATGTTAATACTATATTCCATGAGTTGCTTTAAAATCAGTTAACTTCAACTTCATTTGTAGTCCAGTCGGGGTTTTTCCTCGCTCAAATTGAGAAAGATGTACCATTTTGACCATGCGCCATGACCTGCGTGTATTAGCTAAATTTTACAGGAAACATACTTTAAGTTCCAATAAGACTGTGACTATTATGGTAAAACATTCATCTATTCAAACTTGCAAAGCGCAATGGTGGACTCATAGCTTGTGTGCTGGCGATGTCGACCGTGAGCCCGACTCGGCGTTTGTGTCGCGGCGATCCCACCCGCACCGCCTCGACTTCGGTGGACACTCCTCCCTCGCCCCGATTGCTGTGCTGTCATGCCGGAGAAAATTGTCGGACGCGTTTGTTAAGAAACAGTTATTTTGTATCGTCATGATATGCCCCTCCGGAAAATAAACATCCTACTTGTTCAATATTGTCACGTTCGGATTGACAGCTGGGGACGGGCCACACCTCCCCGATTCCTTCTTCAGGACAGAGGGGGTACGATAACGGGACGCTGTCAACTTGTATTTGTACTTTGTATTACCCTGGACTTTTGTGCTCGGTCCAAGCCCCCCCCCCCCTACCCCCATCCCGTAATCCTTTTGGGATTGTTCCGTTTGTGCAACACCGTGTGCGAGTTGCTTCTCGCCATTGTCGGGGTTCCCATTGCCCCACCCCCCACACTCGTCGTTTTTTTGTATTCTTTATTTTTGATTATTCTCCTGGTCCTCTTTTTAAGACCAGTGCTTTGTGTTGTAGCTTAATAAATCATCATGCACGGACCTCTATCTCTGTCGCGTTGCTGGCTGTAGCAGTGGCAGCCGTAGATAAAAAATTACAAGGCTGGCGGTCGTGGTCATAACTCGCGCCGGTCGTAAATCAGATGTTACCTGTATATGTCAAATGACATCCTGATGTCACTGCTGTAGATCCTGGTTGTGTGGATCAGGGAGTCTCTGTCCCTTTCGCTCTTAGCATACAGCTTTATGTCATCCATGTAGTCATGAAGGGCATCCGACGTAAAAGCTTGGCCAAAACAAACATGCGAATCAAACCTCTAAAGATGGAGGACACTGATTTGTTGTGGCGACCCCTTGAAGGGAAAAGCCGAAAGCAAAAGAAGATGATGTAGAGGAGGTGAGTGATCTCCATTTCGATTGAAGAAATGGATTGTTACATTATTGCAGGAGAGCGCAAATGAGCGGAAGTAAAAAAGCAGCTGTCGCACAGAAAAAAAATCAGATCCTAAGCAAGTTACAGTTTTAATTTAATATATTTTGCTTGCTGTACGAATTGAAAATGCTCGATCTGTTTAGTTCTTGGTACTTCTAATAATGTCTGGTCAGCAGACCTGAGGCGCCGGTAAGGTGTAGGGGCGGATGAGCTTGGAGAGGTAAAGTGGCGTAAGGTCATTTTGATATTTGAAAATGTATAGAGAGCCAGTGAATGCATGCCGGAGTAAGAGTTGTGTGCGCTCCCTGTTACGAGTACCCGCCAAGATTGCCTGTAATGGGCAGCTTCTTCACAGCCCCGCTTTGTTCAGTGGAAGGTCAGTGCTTTTGGCAGTCTGCGGCTGGATGGATGCATGGCTTGAGGAACCCACGATAAGAAAGGAGCGTCAGCGCAGAGCGCCGATGCGTATGTGGAACTGTTGCAGCTTGGAATTGAAGCAG